>NC_039262.1:7777853-7860353 GCF_003368295.1 Carassius auratus
ATTATAATGTCATATCTATTTGCTGAAATGATGGCAACATCATATGTTAATGATGACATGATAGACATGGTTTTAGTCCCATTGCAGCTAGTGAGACTGAAGTGAAACAATGCTATGATCTTCATCATGTATTTTAGCCAGTATCTTCTGTTACAAATACATTTGAAACATTCTTATCTAAACATATATTAAAATTCCTAGAAAAATATGCATTTACTTGAGAGGCAAAGTTGCATCATAGATTATATATATATGCAATTATAACTTTAAATAAAAGTTGGCAAATTTCAAGCCAATCAATCAAAATAATAAGAGTTTTAAATCATAAGATATAAGGGATAAAGTATATGGAATATATTAGATTTCTAAGAAAATATTTCTAAAACTTTCTGAAGTATAGTTTTTTTAAGGATGTTTAGATATTTACTGGTAAGCCAGAAAAAAAAAATTGGTTACCTAATTTTTTGAGGTATGCTGTAAAGTTATCTTAGTATTTGGTTAGTCTGAACTTTCATCTAAACTGTGTTCTGATGAAGTACAAATGCAGGGGGAAAGGGTTTAATTTAACTGGACAGTCAGCAAAACTGTAAATGGTTTGATAACAAATTTTAAACTTCTAACAATATTCTTTCCACAAAAGAAAAGAAAATTATACAGGTTTTGGATGACCTAAAGAATGAAGAATGAAAAATGTATGGGTGAACTATCCATTTAAGGTTGTGCATTAGATATTCATATGTAGCCTTTACTGGCAGATTTGGTACAAAGTTTATCTTTGAGGATACATCCCTAGAGACAAGCTATTAAAATTTTTGCACTTTTCCCTAAAAATTTACCTGTACCTTGCTACCATACGCATCTTTAACACTATCAAACATCCATGTTATCCTTCTAAAACTGCAGACCCAGCTCCCTCAGCTCTCTGGTCATATTGATTTTGCTCTCCTGCTTAAACAGACGAGACATGTGCATGTGTGGGAGTTGATGCATCCGTCAGGCCTGAAGCAGCTGTAATGTAACGTTAACGTTCAAGACTCTCCAACCATGCGGCGCCGTCAGTCTGCCAGTCAAACCCTGCAAACATCTCTTCACTTCAGCCCAACAGACAGCAGTTTCATGCCAAAACCTGAAGGAACTGACACACAGAAGTTCCCCTGCCCCCCTCTCACTCGCCTCGCCTGTCATCTCCTCTGTAATCACGTCTCGATCTAGTTATGTTCCTGTCATTTGTTCCTTGATGCATGTTATCACCAAAACAAAAAGCCAAGCTCTGGTGAGAGGAAACATGTGTGCATTACAGATTTTTTTTTGCCATCCCAGCTTTTCTCTCTCCACCCAGAACCTTTCTTTTTTTTCATATTACAAGGCTATATGTCCTTTTGTAATTGTCACAAGAAAAAGTAAATCAGAGAGAAATGAAGAGACGTGATAAAGCAGCAGCAAATAAAAGTGATCTATTCATTATTCATTTCCTGAGGCAAAGGGGATGCCTTACAAACTATTTCAGAATAAAATAATTAACTCAAATAGGATAAGAAAACCCACAGGGAGGGCACGACATATCCCACTCTCCTTTCTGTCAAATCCAGTAAGTTACTTCATCTTCTCTCATCTGCTGCTGTCCCCCATTTAAAAACATCTCCAGACGCATTCAACATCAACTCCAAATGGATGGCACAGGGGGGAGATGGAGGCAGATGAGAGTGAGTTATGGTTTTCAAGGCAGATGGAGATGTTTTAATATCTTTATGTGACGTATTTGTGCCAAAGTACAGCTTATCTCTCTCATCCAAGAGCAATAAGCTGTATGTACATGAGAAGGCTTGTCTTCAGTCGGTCTTCTGACACTCTGCCATCACTGAGATGAGCTCATTTGAGTCGACAGATAAGACTAGAGCGCTCTTCTAAAGAAGCTTGCACTGCTCCAAGCATATTTTCCTAAAGCCTTTCTTTTTTCATTTCTTATGATATACAGTGGAGAGACTACACTGAAGATATGGATTTTCTAAATGATATTTTAAACCTGGATCTTCAACTATGCTGATAATGTAATTTGGAGAAGAAAAAAAAATAATGGCAAAAAAGTAAACATAATATAAATACAAACAGAAATAATGATTGGTAAAAAAAGATGATCCAATATGCTTATGGTATAAAGTTTAGACTATTAGAAAATGTTGAAATGCCATTCAGAATTGAACTGAGGTCACTTTATAAATTCTTAAAAAAAAAAAAAAAAACATAGACACCAAACAGGAAACAGAAGTTGAGTTTGAATTAGAATTTTATGTAGAATTAAAGTAATGTTAGATAGGCCTGACAGAATGAAAGATTGACAATAATACAACTATTGATAGAATGATAAAAACGATTGACATTTATAGACAGACATAAAGCTTTAACACTCACAGTCCTTCTATTTCTATTTCTTATTATGTACACAAATAGGCGTATAACTGAAATGTATGAGATTTTTAACAATTCCAGATTTTGACATCGCAGAACTTTATTGTATGTGAGGGAATATTTACATTTCCACTGGTGGTAATATTCTACAATATACTCTTCCTGCAATTTACTATAAAAATGGATTTTCCTCCATGCCTTCGGGTTGCACATTGTATCATTTCAGCATTAATTTAAGAGCTTCTCCAGAATCTGCAGAGCCTATATTTGTCTTTCTGTTCAGAAAACATTTGGCCAGAGGCCTGTTTTTTTTTTTGTTTTTTTATGGCAATAGTGTTCTACTGTTGCATATTCTCTTCAATGGGCAGCTTCAGTCCTGAGAAGCTTTTGTGTGCTTCCCCTTCAGCACGATACACATTCATTTCAATTGCATCTGTATTCTGAAAACACTCCAGTTTCAAAAGGAATAGCGTGAGCCTGACCTGTCTGATTTTTCTTAATCTTTTTCTTGTGCATGGGGGTTCTTTGATGCCATCAAAATAACAGCCTCAAAATAAACAGACAATAATAAAAAATAAAGTGAAAACATAAGAGCACAACTCATGATGTGCATCCTCTATATTAAAGGCCAACTCCCGGCCATGAAAACAAGTGCTGAATATCAACTTTGCCATCTACTATATACTTTCCTGTCAATGAATTAATCAATATGGCATCAGGTTTGAATGGAATTCAATTCAATGCAAAATAATTGTAGTTCACCACACATATTAATCATTGGGCTGATACTTTTTTGGTAACAAGTTTAGTTTTTAAATACACCAGGGGTGTTTTGTCTAACTTTTTTATAAACTGATTTATATGTGGAGACAAGAGAGTGAAGTATGATTTATTAGCTCATGTTGTGTTGGGCTGTTTTTACATGCAGCACATTTAAGACACAACAGTGCCACCTGTATGTAGAAGACAGTCAGCACAACACAACAAGACCGGCAGTATAAATAGTCCCAATTTTTTCCCAATATTATACTCCCAGAATATTCCCAATTTTTTAACTTAAGTGTCTTGATATGGAGGACTAGGAGTGCCACAGTGTATTCAAATGACAATACTTTTCAAATTATACTATTTTGTATATCAATTTATACCGATTAGATACTGTTTTAAGCATCTATTTATGCATGTCTGATTGGAGAATGTATTATTTTACACTTACATTTAATTACTTTTTTGGTTAAGTGGCACAACAGCCATGTTATTCTGCAAAACAAGACTAGAAGTCTGAAGTTTGAGAGCTGTTAGAACATTCTACATTCTCACAAGTGCTGAAAAGACTTTATTTGAAAAGTTTTGTATGCATTTTCTAGTTTGCGATGGGTTGTCTTGTTTGCACAAGAACTGAAATACAGGAAATATGAACAGCGATATAGTGATATAGCCATATCTAGAACTACAAATACAGTTAGAGTTCAGTATAGGGTGTTCATAATGCTTTATTCTGACTCTTTCATAATGCTCTATATTAACCTCACAAACAGACACGCAATGCAGAGCCTGTCGTCAGTCACGAAAGTTCACAAGACTGAAGCCTATCTGAAGAAATAAAGCAAACCAACCATAAAATCATATGCATAAAATCATTATTTGTTAAATACACAGTCATATCATAGCACCAACATGAATGGTCCGTGTTGTAGTCCCCCTTTTTCCATTAAAACTCTTTTGTGAGCTGACAAATTTAAACAATCTTACAGGGGCTATCATCAAGAGCAGCATTCATAAATGTACATTTACATTTGTCATTACATAAAAAATGACAAGGAATGACATGGTGCGGAGGCAAACGCAACCTGACATATGCACACACAAAATTATGAACCGCAGAAAGGATCATCCCTAAAAGCCCACTAATATTCCCGTCACAAATGTAGGCAATATCTAGCCAGGAACATCAGAGTCAGTCAATATCAGCAGAATATTTGTGTGATATCATAAACGGCACAAAACAAAATTATTAAAGATTGTTATGATTGTTATTGTGTCGGGGCTTCTTACATGATTTAGTTAAGTGCAGCCATAGAATATAGTATTTAGAAACATATGTAAAATCTCAGTGCTGCTATTACTCAGTTAAAGGGCTTTTAAAACTAACAAGATATTCCCACTGTTTGAGTACATGAGTGGAAAGAAAAAAACTGCTTTTAAAGCTAATACAAGAAATTGAACATCACACATGGGTAATTCATTTCTATAATCTTGGGCATCACATGATTAAAGCCTAGTTTATTAAAAAATGAACACTACTTTTCAAATCAGTAGATTTAGTCATAAAGAACCCTGACCTCTTGGCACCAGATTTAAGAGCTCACCGATTATTTCCCTTTATTTCTTACTGGTGCCTACATTTTTCATTGAGAAAGCTATTACCCAGGACAACTGATGCTACACCAAAAGGAAAAAAAACATCTCAAAAGCCTCCCTGTTGCAAAATGATAAACAATGATTCTGTACAGACGCTCGGTTTAACATAGCAGTGGCTTTAAGAGGCAGATTGTTCAACAATGAAGTCTAGCACAGCAAAGCTGATTACATGTTAAAGCTGGATGTGTTCATTGGATGATTGGCTCTAAACTGTACTTAATAGATTTTTAACTTAAGAAATGGTAGATTTCATCAGTGATTATCACATAAGTTATCATATTTACACATGATTGCAGATACAGAAAAGTTGTACACTTCGGTGTAATCCATTTTTGGATATGACATCATCAAGGCCGACTTAAAGGGATAGTTCACCTAAAAATGGCAAATCTGTCATCATTTATTCACCGTCATGTCATTCATAAGCATTCCTGTGGAACAAAACTGAATTTCACTATAAGTCTTGGAACAACATGAGGGTTAATAAATGATGACAAATTATTCATTTTGCATGAACGATCCCTTAAGTTCACCTGTCTGAATAGGAATACAGTGATTCTGAATGCCACTTTAGCTCAATAAAAAAATACTAATAATACAAATAATAATAACAATAATAATAACAATTATTACATATCAAAGTCTAAATGTCACATTTAAAAAATAGGCTGAAACATGTCGTACTTTTTGATGAAACTTTACAGTAAAGTTCAATTTGTTTACATTTATTAATTCATATGTAAACTAACAATTTTACTGCATTTATTAATCTGGGCTAATGGCAATTTATAAATATGCTATTGTGCATTTTTAATTTATGTTTGTTTATAGCACAGTAATACGAATTCATGCAAAGCTGAATTTTCAGAATCATTACTCGTCTTCAGTGTCACATGATCCTTCAGAAACCAATTTAATATGATGATTAAGATTTCGTTTCAATGCCGGAAAAGTTGTGCTACTTAGTATTTTTGTGGAAACCATATCTTTACTGCTAGATTTGATCAATTAATTTTTTTATTCTACTTTCTTTCTTGCAGACCCCAAACATATAAACAGTAGTATATGTAGTAATTATCATTCAACTAGATTAATAAATACTGTAAAAGTATAGCTCATTGTTAGTTCATGATACCCAATGAAATGAATTTACTGAGCACTACTGTAAAGTTCTTCTCATTTTCGAAGTAAATCATAAGCTGACATTTGTGTAGAATCAGAGCAGCTTTTCAGTCTGCTCCGAAAAGAGGGGAAAAACAAGACATTTAGGGACTAATAAGACCTCTATTTGGTCCACAGTAAGAAATGTACTGTACCAGTATAGTTGTTTTTATTAACTTGACTTGTTTGTTGAGAAACAGCACCTGGTATGCATTACTATGTTTGTAATGCACCATTTTAAACTGCCTAGTAGTGTATCCTGTTTAGTTCTGATTTAGGCTGCCAAGGAGGCTTTCCAAAGATGACGTGAATGGTCCATTGCTGAGTAAAGTTGCATTTGTGCCTGTTATTTGCTGGTTGCAAAGTGAAACTGTTCATAGTTGTACCCTGGAAAAACTGTGTGCGTACTGTATCTGTTCAGTCAAAAGCACAATGCTGAATTCTGTATGTTAGTGATCTCCCAGGTTAGTGGCCTCTGAAGTAGCTGTCAAAATAAAAAAGAAAGTTGAATGGTTCCTGGTTACAATGGTAGTAAATATGACAGAGTTGCAGTGACTCCCCTTCACCAGCAGGTGGCTGTGAAGTTCACAGGGATTTAGACAAGGGTCCATGGCTCTGAAAACATTGGAGCTCGTTTGTCTCTGACTTAATATGTTTGTAATGAGGCCCATTTGAAAAAGCATGATTTACACTTATAACTCATCTGCATAACTCTCACTTGAGGACAAATAACTCAAATCCCAGAAAGCAGCTGAGATGACATGCCATTTGATCAGAGCAGTGTTCAGTATCAAGTAATCAATAAAATGCTTGTGCACTTGAAATTAGAAAAAGAAACGTTCTGGTCAGTAAAATGCCTCAATATACAGGCAGACACACCAAGCAAGTAAAAAAAATGGTCTGGTACTTGTCCTCAAATGACCAGAGTGGGGGGGAGTGGGGTTGGGGGAGGATCCTGTACTACAACAAATGAGAGTGACAGTAAATACTGTGAGTGAATCCATCTGTGTTTGTAGGGTGCAGAGACAGGTCAGAACTTGTTCTGTTTTAGTTTGTCGATGTGGTAGCAGAGCTTGAGAGCCGGACCCAGTTTGAGTCCCAGGTACTTCATGATCATGTCGCTCTTCAGGAGAAGAAGAGCATCCCCATCAATCTCCTGAAGAAGTAATCACAATGTGCACAACAGAATGTTTTACAATACTGCTAGTGGAGATGCCATAAAAATCTGGTCCAAAAATGCTAATTATTTTAACAAATAATGTGATAATAGAAACTAAATTATGTGAGTGGTGCAGAGTAAAAGCAGAGCTTAAAAACTTGGCAAAGACCTTTACTATGAAGCACTAATGGTACATATATTAACTAGATAAGTAAAGTTTGAAGACCAATTGTAATGCTGACTTGAAAAGGCCTTTTTAAAAGATTGAAGGCTAACATATTTAGCACACAGATAGCATGCATCTAATCGAGTTGCATCTAAGTTCAGTGGCCATGGCTTGAAAGCTCTAGGACAATTTACTCGGTCAAGCCAACATACTTATTGTAATATTTATAAAACCAATGTAAACTGCACATTCAACCTGGATAATAACAATCATCTCTACCTCTATTTCTTCACTTGTAGCAAAGATGTGGCGAATTACATAAATGTGAAGCTGCAGTGCTTTCCAATTACAATTCGCACATAACCACCACACTCAGAGCACCTACTGAGATCCACTCATTTCCACATTTAATTAAATCACAGGCTTTTGCACTTTAATAATGCACACGATTCCAATTTCAATTCGGCTAAGTGTGCAGCCCTGGACGGAAGAGTGAATTCAATGTTAGTGTTAAATTGTACTTTGCTTTTGTTCTAATCTAAATAAGCAGTGTGCAAAGAAGTCTCCTGGAACATTCAGATCAGGTGCTTATTTTAACAATGATGTGAACTTGAATTGCTTCTGAAAGTGTGAGCTGTGAAAACACACAGTTGATCATATCTAGGGTTGTCTAACGCGAAACTGAACTAATGTTACCCACACAGGGATTTCTTATCTGACTAAATGTTCAACACATGGTGTTTGTTTGCCACTAGTAAATAAATGTGTCAATCAAACTCACATGTTTTCTGAAGAGATCCACGTGAGGGCCCAGCGCTTGAGGGTCTGCATCCTTGATAAACCACACCACCTCATCCACGCTCCACCTGGAGGGATCCTTACTGGGTGGGGGCTTTGCCTCCCCTCCCTCTGGGGATGGACTATAGGCTAGATAAAGAGAAATCAGGTTCAGAGGTAGAAGGTAAAAATAATGAGAAGTTAATTGTTAATCAGAATATACCAGTGGTACTTAACCTTACTGAATCCAAGGCCCTCCATTGTCCACCACAGAAGACCCCATGACTCAATTTGAAGATTTTTTTTTAATGTATCACTCAATTTCTACCCATTAAAATATGTTAGAGCTTGGCGAAATTAGAAAAATATTTTCGGCTCTAGAAATCATAGTTTTAAAATGAGACTTCCTCATATGTAGTTTTACATAAATGTGAGAATCCAGGTTCTAAGACAAACAAAGAATTAAAATAAGGATATACAAAACCACTAAAAATCGTAAAGTTTTTTAAGTCATCTTTAAACACAGATTTGGCAAAAAAATTTCCCCTTGGAAGTTTGCTGAAGTTTCCTGGTAGTATCACTGGTCGAGAACCACTGGTACAGTGTTTTTATAGGGCCCTGTGAAATCGGTTTTTATTTTTTACAAATTCCGTTTTTAATTTGTCTAGGTTCTGTTTTTCCGTTTTAATTTTCCTAGACTGTGTTTTAATTGTTAAATTAAATCTTATTAATCAAAAAGCATGTCTAATTCATTTAAATCATGAAACGTACACAATTTAAAAGCATTAAAATTTAAAATAAATAAAATAAAATAAAAATAAATTAACATTTATTAAAAGTTAACAGAAGTTACATTTTCAAGGCCCTATGAAATATGTTTTAATTATTTTTTTCTTTCTGAAATGCAATTTTATTTTTGCCAGATTCTGTGTTTTTCAATCATTTTCTGGACTGAATAATCAAAAGCATCTCTAAATAAATGATTTTAAGAAAAACTTTTCTTTTTTTTTCCAGAAATACTGTGTTGTGTATTTACATTTTTCTGGTAAATAAAATTCTAGTAAAAAATGTTCTATTAAATATTCCTTAAAATAATGTTTTAATCATTTTGTTAGTTGTAGTAGCAGTACTACATTAAGTAATATGTTTCTGTCACAGTTTAAACCAAACTTTTATTTTGATGCGTTGTTGTGAAGAACAAAATCATAGGGCCTATATATACCAGTTTTTAGTGTTTTGATTCCTTCTTGATGTCTTCTCACATGAGCATCTTCTCATCTTAAAGCAGTTTTACAGTAGTGTGGAAACACTTGCAGCTTCTGTGAAAAAGTGGACATTTCCTCTCTTACCACTTCTGTTTCCTTCCTGGAATGTGCTGGGACTGGCTGCTTGCCTGCACACACCTCCAGAGTAGGCAGTGCCAGAACGAAAACCATACACAGGTTTACTCGCGGTGTACGGTGAGGACATCGCACCGTAGGCAGAGTCAATGGGGTCAACTGAATAGCGCTTGGGGTCCATTGAATCTCCATGGTAATCGTCCACCATTGAGTCTGCTGTACAAAAATAAACACAATTTAGGGAAAATAATGCATGCAAAGTGAAGTGAAGATGAAGATTGCCTTGCATGGTCCTTGAAGAATATTGTATACATACATGCACAAAGAATGGTAAGAAAACACATTTTTCAATTTCATTTTTCACTCAAAAGCTAAAAATTAAAAAACATTAATATAATTAATTACAGGTGGTTCAATAAATATTTAAAATCAATTAAATGAAAATGTAAATTAAAGAAAGAATTACTAAATATAACCAAAATAGTGTTTTTACGTAGTTTATCTAGGTCAAATTATGGGGTAGACAGTGCAAACGCAGCTATATGCAGGAATCACTGATATGCATACAGTATATGTAGGCACCTTCCAGAGTAGGTTTTCCTCTCTTAACCACGTTAACCATTGACATGGGATTGAGTCATGACATTCAGACTAATCTCTAGAGCTCCAAAACCACATTCAGGCAGGAACGAGAGAGAGAGAGAGAGAGAGAGAGAGAGAGAGATGGAGCCAACAGAATTTAGACACTCAAACCACAGGCCACTCACAGAGGCACTCAACCTTTCACTGCCACTTAAAAAGCTCAGCTTGCACTAAAGGCCTCCTCTGCATTTTCAGAAGGGCCAAATTTGGCAGCAACAGAAAAGAGTGCAGATGCAATAAAATGGGCAAATTACAAAACATCCAAAACCAAAAAGACAAAAAAAACTATAAATAATAAATAATAATCTAATATATAAAATATAAAAAAGTTATGCTGTGTAGATTTGTTTAGGGACAGATGTAAATACAGCTCTATTAATGGGTAGAAGAAGAGTATAAAAGGGTAGAAGAACAGAGGTCACGTAAAAGCTTGATGAGCACGCACTTGACTTGGGCTGTCCGTCTGAGTGCTTTTCAGCATGGAATGAAGAAGAGGAGGAGGGAGACGATGAAGGGGCGATGGGCTGGTCACTGAAGAGGTTCTCACACAACAGGCTTCTGCACAACTTCTTGAGGAAGCGTAGGACATAGCCCACGCTGTTGACCACTGGCAAACTCAACAAATGCTGCTTACCATCAAAGGTGGCTGAGGAAGAGAAACAAAGAGTGTTTAAACTCCAATAAATTGCACATTTATGGAAATTGTGTTAATACTTAAGCAGCAACACTTTATTTCGCTGAGTCTGCATTATACATATTAGATAGGGCTTCACGATAAATGCCATGTAATATTTAATGTGCATTTTGTCAGTAAAGCCAGTTCTGTAATCAGCTGTAAATCTCAATCACCTGCGCACTTTCACATGGAGCAGCATTTACTACACAAAGCCATTGTTCTCTGAAAAGCTACATGTGCAAAATATGATCGAGTGGAGATTGACCGCTGATTACCGTCAAGATGTGCATTAAATATTGCATGCAATTTATTGTGCAGACCTAATATAAGAGGTTACAGTGGCGCTGCAAATGTGAACTTCTTTTAAAATATGCAACATTTACAGTTGTTTAAATAAATTTGTAATACTGAAAGTTCATTACATTTAGAACTTAATATAAAATACGAATACATTTATATATAAATATTTACTCTATATCTTTTAAGTGGACGTAGTTTTTATCAAACACTGACAGATCAATCTGCTCTGGGCAATATACCCATCCATCACATAATTAATATTTTACAAATTGTTTTTTAAATAAATCCTATACTCACCAAGGCTGAAATTATTTGATAAAAAATATAGTAAAAACAATAAATAAAAAAGCAAACAACATATTTTAACAAAGCAATTTATTCCTATGATGGCAAAGCTGCATTTTCCATTACTCCAGACCTCATGTCACACGATCAATTAGAATTCTTATTATATGCTCAAGAAACATTTCTTAATACTATCAGTTAAAATAATTCAATGTTGTTGAAATGTTGTATGAAACTCTTTCTCTGATTAATATTTTAGTAGAAACTGTGATACATTTGATGAATAGAAAGTTCAAATTAACTGCATTTATTTGATATAGAAATCTTTTGTAACATTATAAAATGTCTTTACAATCACATTCGATCAATTTAATGCATCCTTGCAGAATAAAATAATTCATTTCTGGGGTTTTCTAATCTTACAAGCCTCAAGCTTTTGAACAGTGCATATAAAGTATGAATATCAGAATGCAGAACGGTAATCAGAATGGAGACACGCATTTGTGTTGGCATGCAAATGAACCTGAGATCTTTTCTCCCCCGTAGCCCTCAGTAAGCAGGGTGAAGACGGCTTTCTGCTGAAACGCGCTGTCAATGCAGCCCTGTACCGCCTGCTGAAGCACCACAGAGGGCCTGGCAGGACCCAGGTGATCGGGCAGCTGCAGCACCTTCTGCCTGTCCAGGTTAGGACCCGTGTTCACATGCTTATTCACGTAGATGCACACTGGAATAAGATGGAGAGATTTTAAATATGGAGAAACAGACAGAGATGAACAAAGAAAGATATTTCTTAGTTACTGTGTAAAATTAGCAATATCTGCATTTATAATGGAATAAGTATGATATAAAACACCACAGTTAATTGCAATGCTATGCAGGGTAATTAGCTTTGAGCTTGCTTTTGAGAGTTTTGAAATTGAGTTCATTTGGTTAGCTGGTGATGTAAGTGTTTGTGTAACTGTAGCAATAAGTAACTTTAAAAGCACAGTAAATTAATAGTACAAAAAAAATCACCACAATAATCCAACATTAATTAATGAGCTATAAAGACAGTGTAATTGTGCAACACACATACACAGTGCATATCTGAGATTTTACTTTTAAATCCTCAAATATTTGTCAAGGAATCTACAAATATTTGAGACCACTTTTATAGATTGTTTCCAGAGGTCAGGAAAGGAGAACTGCATTTCATAAACAAGAAGATATCACATCCTTATCATGGGATCCAAGAGACAAGCAATAAAGAAAAGGTGGGAGGCAAAGCATAAAAGACATGAAAATAAAATCTTGGCTCCTGTGACAGCTATGGTTTCTTGTATCATGAACAGTGTTTTATCCTGTGTATTTACCTAGTTGTTTACATGAAAAAGGAATAATTAATTCAATTAAATCACTAGATTCACACACTTAGAAATACAAAGCATAACACAAATAAATCTTGTTGCTTTTCTTGAGGTAATGACTTTAAACTATATCACATACTGTAAATCATACCCAAAAAATCATCTGTGGTTTTATGAGCCAACCGTAAGCAATAAATTTTGATTACCCCAAATAACCCCCCCCCCACCCCATAGGAACCATTTCCATGTACTCATTTATCTCAAGTGACTTACAAACAAGGAAAAATACATGCATGAGCGAGTCATCTTAACAAAAAAAAAGGGTTTGTATGCATTACCACAGAAATAAAAAAAGAGCCAGAAAAAGAGAGAAAGCAGCCTGTGCAGGAATCCACCAATCACTTGTCCCCCTCCCAAATCCTCCCACACAATCTGTCCCCACTGACTTCCCTCGCTTCCTCGCTCGTCTGCAGCATGCGGATGCTTTAATCTGACAGACTGCCATGCTGAGGGATTTCCTCCGTCGTCTGTCATCTAGAAGCGCCATGACCAGGAGGCAGACACACACACACACATACACACTGCCCGTGCCGCCCATGGGCTAAAATAATCGCAAAAAGTAGCATGTGCGTGTGTTTAAGAATGTGTAACATGATAAAGTCAATGAACACTTAGTGTGGGAGGACTGATGTGACACACAAAGCATTAAATCAGATAACTGACAGCAAGATTACTGACATGCCAGACATGTACAGTAGACTTACAGACACTGAAAATGTTGCATACTCAGGAAAGGCAATATAATTTAACAAGCACAAGCAAACACGTTTTCTGGCTCAAAAGCTATTAACAATGACCTCAAGTCATCAAGGTCATGACCTCCACCAGCAGCCGAAACAAGTCCCTTGGCGACCCCCACAACAGTCCAACAGTTCACACACATACTGGAACACAGGTTTGTGAGCATTGAGATGCTGTCAGATTTCTCTCTTCAAAGAATTTATGGAAATATGCTGATGTCAAACATATGAAATTGGACAAAATGATCATGGTTTTTTGAAATACACTAAAGGGACTAAAAGAGAGCGTGACTCTTCCGCTGTACAAAGAATTAAAGTCTAGACACCTGGTGGGCAGACAAAAGCCTCTTGTTCGGCAACTGCTCCCTACGACAAAGGGATTAAGCTTTGAGAACTCAGGATTGAGTTCAGCCGTACCATCACATCTTCTCAAGTTTAAAGTAGACCTAATGGAGAACCAGACAGGTGCATTGAGACGCAGCCTCTACTCATTTTGAAAGGCAGAATTTAAAACACACAAGCTGTAGTCAGGATTTGAATTTATTCTAAGCTTTTATTCTTTAGTTTAAATACTAAGATTTTTTATTCCATTATAAAAACAATGTAGCAGAACAGAATTGATCTCTCCACTGTAATAAAGAGTTAAATTGGATGATAATGCCTCCAAGGCAAGAGCAGTCAGGTCCCTCAATAATGTCCCTAGAGACTCTCACACCTATTAACCTTTAAAATAAGAGATGTAACTACTCTTTTCTCTCTGTTCCATCTCCTTTTAGTGATGGATGTTATTGCCAATTGGATGGGCAGCCCGTGTAGACCACTGGGTCCTGACCTCAAAGATTGAGTGTGTCTGTGCAGTGAAATAATTTATGGCTACATTCACACAGACTGAGTTTGGAGTGACAGACCAGTGGATTGAAGTCTCATCACAACTGGCACAACAATATTTGAATGCAATATATGGGTAGGGTTACAGTATTACAGTTACAGCCACGAAGAAGAGAATGAGATGGCACTGAGTCATAATGTGACTTCTCTGAGGACAGTGATTCCACTAATGCTCACATTTTATTATTCTCTTAATAGTAAGAGCAGGGTACTAGTTTCTGGGATAGGCACAGCAACACTGCAAATAGAAAAACTGGGAGTCGGCAGAAGTGTGTTGTGTGTGTGTGTGTGTGTGTGTGTGTGTGTGTTTGTTACCTGTGAGGACCTGTGGAGTGGCTGAGTGGGGGATAGTAGCAGCGTCCTGGGGAATAGAACTCATGTCTGGCTCCGGGGTGCTGCTGGGAGGAGAGATGGCTAGAGGTGTCATCAAGCGAGCCTTCAGCTAAAACACACACACACACACACACACATCATATTTATTATTACTGTTATTAATAATAACATTTTATATGATAATATTTAGACATTTATAAAACATATATATATATATATATATATATATATATATATATATATATATATATATATATATATATATATATATATATATATATATATATAAGGAGATTGTTATTTGATAATAAATATGGGTATGTTTTGGAAGATAAACTGTCCCTAACACAGCTACATAAAGCAATAACCATCAGGTTAAGGTTAAGCAAGAATGTATTTGCACTGTGTCTAATCCAAATCTGCTAACATGCACACACATTGTGCTAGCATGTTGCTCTTTAAATCAGCAGCAGCGACATTATGAGGCTTGTGCTCAGGCACACGGCTAAAAATAACTCAGCAGCAGCAGACTGCAGATACATCAGTCAAAGAACAACCACCTATCACCTCCTTCTCTTGTACAGTCAACATCAGATGGGCCTACCTACAAAGCATTACTCTGTTCCTCTAGCTAAACCATCATAAGTGTTACACACACACCATTATGCACTAAAATGCACCACTTGATGACGTTTATGCATCTGGTAGACACGGCTGAAAAGGCCTAATCTTTTTTGTGGCCTACGCATGCATGTGCGTATTTAAACAGACACACAAACACTCTGATATTTACTGACCTTAAAGCCAGGCTTCCTCCCTCTCTTCTTAGGCACTTTAATGGGTGGGAGGGATTCTGGGTAGCGACTCTGATATTCCGGGTGCCTCTTTAGGGGTGGGCGACCCCTCTTGCGACCTGGAACTTTTCCACTTGGGGGCGGGAGGAAGGAGGGACTAATGGCCCCAGGTGATTGCATCTCTCCACCCCCTGACTGAACTGATGCAGCAGAAGGAATACTCATCAGACCTGAGAGAGAAAAACACAATGACAATGTTAAACTGCATTTACATTGACATTACATCATTTGAATACATTAGGTAGCATGTTTTTTTTTTTTATAGTAAAAATTGTCATTCTGCATCGTGTGTTGGAGATCTGACTTTACAAATACCATGAATTGTATAAGGAGTACACGTGTCTACTAATTGGATATTTATGTTATAAACAAAAACAAAAACTACAACTTTTAAATATCCAACCATAAATTCATCATAAAACTCTTCAACACACCCCTCAACCAAAACACGCATACACAGAAATATATGTAGTCAAGTAAGAAATTTTGGGTTCCCACACCTTTAGACCAATGATTTTCCATGATTTTTCATTCGTCAGTCATTCGTGATTACTGGATAATTTTAGTAATCTGAAAGAAAAAAAAATTAAAATAAACAATATAGCAATTTTAGCGGATGAAAATTTAAAACTGAGCATAACTATAGAAATGATTACATTAGAATAGTGTATGAGTAAAAATTGTATATGTGTGACCCGATATTCAATATTTACAACTATTTGAATATCTGGAGTCTGAGGGTGCCAAAAAAAAATCTAAATATTGAGAAAATCGCCTTTAAAGTTGTCCAAATTAAGTCCTTTGCAATGTATATCACTAATCAAAAATTAAGTTTTTATATATTTACAAAATATCTTCATGGAACATACTTAACTTAATATCCTAATAATTTTTGGCATAAAAGAAAAATCTATTTTGACCCATACAATGTATTGTTGGCTGTTGCTACAAATAGACACATGCTACTAAAGACCGGTTTTGTGGTCTGGGGTCATATATATATAGTAGCTGATAATTTAAAAATTAACTAGAAGGGAAGACAGCATCTATTGAATTTTCAATTACATTTTGCATTTTATTTATTAGGATTTTCATTTCCATGTCTCTTCCAGTCCTAGAAATCACAGCTTTAAGATTCCCTGATATTTCCAGCTTTTCTATGACAGTGGGAACCCTGGGATTTCCCTTTCCCTTAATTCACAGAAAACAAACATCAAACCAACCAAAACCAAAACAGTTTGAATTAAAATAACAGTCAATGCTTAAACATATTCATTCTGAGATTTCAACTCAAACACATGACCACAGCTCAAACACTGCAACCGGTAGTGCAACCTGCAAACGAGCAGCTGTTCCTGGAAACATCACAGTGAAACAAACAAGATAAGAGTACTCAGTAGTACTACAGCAATGCTGTCCAATTAAAAAAATAGAAACAATGCACGACAAATTTAACATACAGACCATCCATAATTACATATCACAATCATATTTATTGTGTAAATGCCAGAAAAACATACTTTACTAACCATGCACATATGAAACTGGGCTGGTATGAATTATGTGAAGAACAAAAGCTTAATGATGAAACTGTGAGGAGGCCTACCGTGTGCAGACTGTGGAAGAAACAGACACTGAGCCACATAAAAGCATCTTCACTATCCTCCGTTCTTCCAACTCTCTCTCTCTCTCTCTCTCTCTCTCTCTCTCAGTCAGTCCCCCTCCCCCAGTCCTCATTCACTCTCATCCCCTCCCCCTCCAGCTGTGGCGCCTGGCCTCAAGATCGGCCCTTACAGACAGCTTCCCCTGCTCTCTCCTCTCTCATCCTTCCTCTTTAAGTAAGTATTGCCTGGGACTCTAATGAACTGGGACCTTTTAAGGTGGCATTTTAGGATATAATTATTTAATTATGTTTTCTATGACAAAGAAATTAGTAAAAATATTATGAATTACTTCTCATAACTAGAGTTAATAATAATAATAATAATAATAATTAAATTGGGATAATTATTGATCATTTTAATTAATATGCTACCTTCTAATTATTTGTATTGATTCTGTGACTAAATACACAGAACACACTACTTTCATGTTCATTTTTAAAGGGAGGGTCCTTAATATGCCATGCAATATGGTAAGTGCACTCGCTGTGCATAGTGTCAATAGACACTCTGAAGATCAGCTGTGCAAGCAGAGATAATAAAATGACATGAATCTACTTTTCTGCTTTTCCGGATAAACATTCATGAGATTAAACTACAAATAGTATGAATACAAAAAGTTATCTGCACAAAACATCAAGTAACATGCCATATACTATAAACGAAATATAAGGGAATCGTCAATTTTAGTTATTATGCTTTTACAAGACAAATAGGCATGACCCCAATTTCAAATAATATTCATCCACTTTCTAAACATCAGATTATTTCCGCTCACCTGCTCGCGCGCTCTCGCTCTCTCTCTCTCTCTCTCTCCCCTATGCATCAGCCAGGCCATGCGTAATTACATTAATCTATTTCTCACGGACAATGGTTTTTCCTACAACTACACGATTTTATCCTACTTCCAATAGGACAGAAAACCGGTGCCTCGCAAAACGTCCATAAAGCAGCCTGAGAGAGAGGGAGAGAGTGAGAGAGAGAGAGAGAGAGACATTAAAAATAGAGCGTCGAAAATAGAGCAGCGTTCCACATGCGCGTGTTAATGTTTACGAGCAGCGTTGCTTTGCGCGAGCTCTTCCTTCCTTATCTCCTAATCTTACTGCGAAATCAGCGGCACGTAAACACATGTTAAATGTATGAACACTCACCGAGCTCTCAGCGCTGGAGCGGAATCGCTATCAGCAATGTCAAGACTCAAACTCGCTTCCGTGCCTCTGTGGCTTCCCAGACCGGCCGCTTCTGCCGCTCGCGATACCTCCGCGCGCTCCGCAGCCGCTACTTCGTCCCCTTTTCTGTCGTCATGGCAACTAGGCGCCTAACATCCTCCCTTTGCCATAGTCATAAACTGATGCAGAGCCTGCGGAATAATTTAGACTACAGCAGTGTTTAGAACAGCCGAGACTCCCAAAACGATATGTCCACTGCCAGCAGTTAATGGGCTGAATTTTGTTTAGGCTAGTTGATTTGAAAAATAGGCTACTACTCATGATTTAAACAGTTTTTCTATGACACATTTTATTCGATGTCATTTTTGGATATGTAATAATTAATAAACTGTAAATTCAATAAATAAAAAATTGTATTTAAAAAAGAAACAAAAAAAATGTAATATAGCAATATTTGGGGGGAAAAAATATATATAATATATATATATATATATATATATATATTAAATCAGAATTTCCTGATTCTTCGTGCAGGTTTAAATCTACAGGATAAACTAGAACAAATCGACATCCTTGTTGTATAGTGAGACTTTAAAAATCCTCAGAAAATAAAATATGCATGCATTTTCTCATGGGCATGAACCGATTTCGAGTTCTTTCTCTGTGTTTAAATAATGTAAACAAATACTGCAGACTACAGAAATGAATTAATTATACCTTATAATTATTGCCATATTTTTTTTTTTTTTTTTTTGGCATAGCCTTTTTACAACAAACAGATTTGTTTCAAACAGGGTGTTGTTATATAATTTAATGATACTTGATAGGTAGTAATTAACAACTAATAATGTAAAATATTACATTTTTAAGGGCAAATAAATAAATAAATGCCTGTCCCCAGCTCAAAAACTCATACAGGCCACAAACTGAACTCAATATTGAACTCATCTATCAGCAACACAAACATTCAACCATCAGCACATATCAGCACTGCCTAAATGCTTCTGAACACTAAGCCATAATAAGGCACATTAGTTACTATGTTATAACAATAACAGGTATAAAAGGCAGCTTCACTGACCATGGAGTGTATACAAGCATTCAACCAGGCAAACTAAAGAACTAGCCTAGATGATTTCAAAAGGTGCATTAAAGCCCTCATTCATGGTTTTTTCGTTGAACTCGACAATAATATCAACACTGCTGTGAAAGATAAGTTCTAGCACTGTACAGAGTGAAAGAAGCTTCCTCCTTCCCTTCCGACCCCTCTCAGAAGAACGCAGGGAATGTGTAGCACTCCCTGAGTCAGTGGTGTGTGTGTGTTTGGGGGGGCGGGGGTCTGGCTCGTGTACCACCCACACTCACACACTATCACATGCTGGCTAGTGTACAGACAGTGTATCTGCTGACTTGCTCTGTCCAGGATAACGTTGTTAGATACACAAGCAAAAGATTAACCACTATGCAATCTGGACAGTGAAATAAGATTTAGAAAAAGTCTTTGTATGAAAAGGTTAAGCCATTGGGCAGTGAGGCAATAAATTACATTTTGGCCCCTTTTATATCAACACTTTGCTGCTACAAGAAAACTACACAAAGCACACACACACACTGTTCCCATGTTTTATGGGGACATTCCATAGACGCAATGATTTTTATACTGTACAAACTGTATTTTCTATCCCTTTTCTATCCCTTCCCTTTATTTTATCCCTAACCCTACCCCTAAATCTACCCCTTACACAAAACTTTCTGCTATTTTAGATTTTTTTAAAAAGATTCTTCTGAATGATTTATAAGTCTGTTTCCTCATGGGGACCAAAAAAAAAATTCCCACAGGGTTAAAATGTACTGGTATAAACTTGTGGGTCCCCATAACACAAGGAATACCAGGACCTAACCACCACACCCCAACCCATCCCAAACACACACACACACACACAGTCTATTAAACTGACCTGTCCTTGACCTCCCACATGGGTACTTACATGTAATAAACTGCTTCCAGGTCAACTGAAGGTCAAGCCAATTGTCTTCCAAGTCTAACCACACATACGCGCACACACACACACACACACACACACACACACTAATGCATGTCTTCATGCATACAAACAAACAGAACTGGAAAAAAATGGTAAAATTCCAGGATCATCATGCCATAATTTGCAATGGAATAATAGTAAAAAATAATAATTATCAAATAAAAAATTATAAAAATTATGTGGGTTACAACATATTTTTAAACATCTTTTATGACAGACAAAAAAAAATATTGCGTATACTGAATAAAATTCAATTAAAAACATAATAAAATGTGTGCAATCAGTGGGAATATTTAAAAAACATAATAAAAATACAGTTTCATTTGTAAAATTACGGTCCTCGTGTTACTTCCTCCTGTCATATTGTGCTGTTTTTCCTCTTGTCATTGCTGGTTCGTCTGGTTATTGACTTGCTGCTCTATATCCCAGTCTTGCCCTGTTACTGTGTATCCTTGTTGTAGTTTTTGCTCTTGATTTTCAGATTTTGGTTTTTCTCCTTAGTATTCTTGTTTATATTTAATTGTTATATCATATTTAGTTATTCATCAGTCTTGTTTCTGCTCTTGAACTGTTTAGATTTTATACTTTAGATATTTTTCAGTCTAAATTTGGATATTTGCATTACATTTGTTTTTGTTTTGCTTTTCTTTTTCTTTTCTTTTCCCCATCTTGTTGTCTCTGTGTGTTGCGCTGAGTAGTGTTGTAGTGTGGTTTTGAGTGGTGCCTTGTTGAGTATTTGTTTGTGCAGTGTGTTCTCTCCAGTCCTGCTCTACCAGCCTGAGACTCCCTACCTGTTGGTCCCCCAAGGCGGCCTGCCAACCAAGCCTGGTGCTGAGAACCGTATCTTTGATGCTGCCCCTGGACAGCGTGAGGAGATCCCTCAGCAGGATCAATCTAAGTCTGAAGAAGCTCTTTTGCACTACAATCATTTTATCTACACTGTTTGTTTCCTTCACTGGTTTGCACTCTAGCTGCCATGTGCTTTGTGCTGCTTTATTTAACTGTGTTTAATTTTTTATTTTCAATGTTTATTTTTTTTTTTTTTACATGCCCTCATTTGTATAGTTGTATGTTATATTTAATCTGTATTTATCTGTATTTTTATGCCCTACTGTTAGTATTCTCTATATACACAGAGTAACGCATTTTCAGTTCTCTGTATGTATTTGCTCAACATGTGGAAGAATTGACAATAAAGCACACTTAACCAGTCTTAAGTCAATGGGGTATATTTGTAGCAATAGCCAAAAAAACATTGTATGGGTCAAATTTATCCATTTTTCTTTTATGCCAAAAATCATTAGGATATTTAGCAAAAATCATTTTGTAAATTTCCTACTGTAAATAAATCAAAACTTAATGTCTGATTAGTAATATGCATTGCTAAGAATTCATTTGGACTACTTCAAAGGTGATTTTCTCAGCATTTAGATTTTTTTGCACTCTCAGATTGCAGATTTTCAAATAGTTTTATCTCTGCCAAACATTGTCAGCTCCTAATAAGCCATACATCAATGAAAATCTTATTTATTCATCTTTCATGTGATGTATAAATCTCAATTTCGAACAATTGACACTTAAGGTCCAGGGTCACATATACATACATATATGTACAGTATACATATGTATGTATGTGTGTGTGTGTGTGTGTGTATACATACACACAAACACACACACAATTATTTACCCACAATCCCTTTACAACAAAGAGCCGCATGCTTTGAAAACAACAAATGGATGACCATGTAAACACAGAAACAAAAGCACCAGCAAAGTTCAAACTACATCAGACTTACACAAAATCAAATGGGTCATCAGCAAGATCAATAATCAACATGGGTTGCTATGACAACAGCACTTGCCATTGCAGAAATAAAAGCCAGCAAAGAAAGAAAGAAAGAAAGGTTATTTTCTTTGGGACTTGTGAAGAATCTTGCTGGCAGAGCACTAGCTGCTATCACAGAAATCACATCCGCTCTCATGGCTGAGAGACAGTGGTATCTAGGGAGCAGCCATACTGGCCACTAAGAGGACGCAAACCACAAACAAAGAGCAAACTCATGGAAACTGTGCTCTAAACCCCGCTAGCCTAACACAAATATTCACCAAACCAAGGCCTCTATACAAATCACTTCTTCAAGTTTTGCTTCAGGACCCAGATTTAACACTAGAACCAAGTGGTGATCTAACAGAGCATCAAAACGGTTTAGAATACAAAAGCATAGAACATGTGCCAACAGCTGAGAACCAGTGAAATATACTGTCTCCCTGGACACTGCACTCTGTGAAATACATTTAGACATTCTGACGCAGAGCTGGCCGCCATTCACCCATACAGCTGATTGCTATATTTAATTTCTAATTATGCCTGGAATACAGAAGACAATAAATCAAAAGTTAATTAAACTCATGGATTCATCTTTAGTGGCAACTCAATCATCTCAAACCCATTAACACTGCAGATGAGGGACAACTACTGTCTGTGAGTGTTCATGTATGTGTCTATGTAAATGAATGAAAAAGAAAGGAAGATGGAAAAAAACCTAAAACATGTTACATTATATTAGTTTAAAATGTCATGTGGAGTCAATTAAACGATTTTCTATCATTATTGTTACTATTTTCTCAATTACAGTAATCTAAATTTTCTTATTGCATTCAGATGTAAGGCATAACTGGATTCAAAGCTAATTGTTTAACAAGCATTTTATAATGTACACACACTGATGTTAAACCACCAATCTGACATGTTGACAAAATGCTGCTTTGACTGGAACTAAAGCTCTAGGTGAACTAAACAGAGAACCATCATCAATTTTCTGGTTTCAGAGTCACATGCCCAGAATTGCCTGCAGCCACTGACTGGAAATTATACCTAAAATATTCCCACTGATTGCACACATGCACAAAATGTGCAATACAATGTGCACACACACACACACATCTACTAACTCAAACCAAAATAACAAAAGATTTTAAAAAAAAGCAAGCAACTCCAGCCAACGCCTAGCATAGAGGAGGGGTTTTATGAAGAAAGAAAAAAAATTAATTGATGTGCTACCCCTCACAAACAACAACAACAAGTTATTTACTTCGTACATGGCACATTGCCATAGCAACAGACAAGGGAACCCTGATTCTAAAAGACCATGTGATCAAAATATGAAAACTAGTACTAAAAATGTGTGTATGTATGTGTAAGACAATTATAGTGCTGCATACTATTTCCCCCCCAAAACTGGAAGGAACATCTGTCTTTCTTCATACACAGCGTGAGAATAGGGAGTGCAATAATTAAGAACGACACACATTAATCTCCATTAATCTTTTTTGGAGTCAAGCAGTGCTGAATCCCAGGGTCCGATGTAATGAACAGAGGATATTGTCACTCTTCTTTTCTTACTGTCTATCTTATCCTCTCTAATGTTTTTTTTTCCTCTTGTGCCCAATTACTCTATTCTCATGTATTTGCCAGTCCTTTCATCAGCTGGAGAACTATCTAAATCCCTTTTAATGATGATAAAACCCTGAGTATTACAAAGAGGTCTCTGTATGCAAAAATAGCATTTTATACACTGTCTATAGATCTGACATTTTCAGTCATGAACAGGAAGTGAGGAAACGGCATCAAGAACCCTAATATAACTCTTAGCTTAAGAGTATCAATATTATCATGTATTGATGATGGTCAGAGATACCTGATGCCTTTGACGATATCAAGAAATGTATAATAATAATTATAATAATTATTATTATTATTATTTGTATAGTACTATTTAATTACTATTAGAACTTATTTGTTGCACCATATTTCTTTTTACACTTTTTTCATGGTTGCGTGTTATAATCAATCACACACGACTCCGTTGAGTTCATGAACGTAATGGCCAATTAGAGGCATTCAGATAAGTCATCGCTGAAACACTCTCATCATAAAAGTGCAGATGTACATGCGATGTAAATATGTGACCCTGGACCACAAAACCTTATTTTTAATAAAAAAAATAAGGGTAAAAATCTCTAAACTGAGATTTACATATCATCTGAAAGCTGAATAAATAAGCTTTCATCTGAAGGATGGTTTGTTAACTATATATACACAATATTTGGCCGAGATAGAACTATTTGAAAATCTGTGCAAAAAAATAAATAAATAATCAAATCAAATCAAAATACTGAGAAAATCACCTTTAAAATTGTCCAAATGAAGTTCTTAGCAATGCATAAAAAATTATGTTTTGATATATTTATGGTAGGAAATTTACAAAATATCTTCATGGATTATGATCTTTATTTAGTATCCTAATGATTTTTGGCATAAAGGAAAAATTTATAATTTTGATGCTAAAAATATACCCCAGCGACTTAAGACTGGTTTTGTGGTCCAGGGTCACATATAAGAGACAGCTTCACTGATTACATTTGAACGGCATAAACTCATGCTAGACTGAAGTCATTGATGATGTTTTTTGATAATGCAAATATTCTTTGCTCGCTTTCTGTAGCTGCTGTTTAAATAACTAAGGAATATCAAGACATCCATGTGCTACTCCACTAAAAAAATATATAACGTTTAGTTAACAAATTACACTAACATTAGGCTGTTGTATGCTGGAGTTGGTTCACTCTTAAGTAAAAATTTGTATAAATTAGCATGATAATATCGTATATCGGCAATCTCATAGGCAAGGCAAGTTTATTTATATTATATATCTTAATGGCTGATGATAGGACTATGGAGCAAATCGCCCAACACTATTAGCCATCCACATAAAGCTGTTAGAAGTAGAATTAATTTTATGTCTCTGAACTCAGCTGTTGAACTGCAGTTATTATGAATTTATGTCTTACTTTGAGAACAAGTAGGAGGCGTACTGTCTCGTATCCGATGCCCACTCTGTGCTTCCTCTCCCAGGTCAACCAGTTGCCAAAGGCCCCTCCCCCTGTCGTCACGGCGATTGAGGCGAAGGCGGAGCCTGACGGTCTGCACACCCAAGACGCTTGGTATCCAGGAGACAGTGGAATCCTCCAAATCCCTGCCACGCAGTCTCATTCCCACAGCAACTCACACATCGACCAAAACATTACACTGGGAGACACAAACACACACATATTGAGAACATTAGAGCAGTGTGCATCATGTAGCTATCAGCTACACTGCTGAGGGACACACATTATTTCTTTAAGGTAACAAGTTGTCTAACATCAGATTAGAACAAAATTACCAATGAATGCACAATTCCACCACTTTCTGAGTAGAAGAGTGGGAAAAAAACAGACTGTTGCATCTTATTGTCATCATCGATTTTAAAATGTATTATTCTAAGACTGGAAAATTAAAGGGCTTTATGTTCATAAATCTTTCAAAATTTTAAATTGAAACAATATATTCTTACTATTCACTATCTAAATATTTTCCCCTCAAAAGTAGGTGATTTCTGAGAAAACAAAGTACAGCTTAAAAAAAATGTCTTGGACAATGACCTGTGTTATATGGATGTTATAACAACGGCTAGCTAAAAACTATTAGTTATTCAGTCTAGGACAGATTATTCTTTGTGTTTCTAGTTAGAATAATCCATATAGACATGTGTAAAGTAGGCTTTATCTGAGCAACATTTGGACTTGGGTAACAAATTCCAGCAGATTTAAATACCCACCAGAATTCCAGTTTCAGACATAAAAGCAACTACAAGTACCTTTTGAAGTGTAAGGGATGATTTAATTAACCCTAAATAAGGTTATTGAAGGAGTTATCGAATTAGAGTTTCTCAGGAATCTTTGTCAGCACAATAAACGATCAGACCAATGCTTTATTTGGCAAAGGAACATGTCTTGGCAGCCATTCCTGACCCAACCACTGGGTAGGCATGTTTGTTATTCAGCCGAGAAGTGATGCAATGCATCTTCAAAGGAAAGATGACCCAAAGTGGTCAGGACATCACACACACACACACACACACACACACAACACCACCATCACTACCACTACAGGCAGCTGTGGATTTCAAAATGATCAAACCAAACATTTAATGTAAATGACTTTCTCCACTGCAAAGTTAAATGTACCTGTGGAATGAAGTCGGTTTAGAAATCTAGTAATTTAGTACAAGAAGCCTTAATTAAATTTTTACTATACACAAATGTATGTATGTAGCAACGACCTATTGTTGTATCATCTTCCTATAGAGGTTTGTAAACTCTGACTATTTCTAATCTGCATATTAAGGTCTCTCAGATTTAAGTCTTTTATAACCACAAATAACCATTTCCATTCCTTTCAAGCAACAAAAAAATGAAGCATGAAAAATCCGATGTTGAATTTTGGTTTGAAAAAAGCAATAAATTTGACTGACCAAAAAAACAAAACAAGAAATTATAATAAAAAATGAGATGCAAATTAGCCAACTGTGCCAAACAGTACAGTTATTGTTAGGAAAATTGGACTGGAGGAGAATAGATGACTTTTCACCACACAAGACAAGAAGTATTGGCTTTTAATAACCATCCTACTTCAAGCATGCTTTAAGCCATTTCTTTACAGTCTTCAGAGGAAGTCTAAGCATTTCAATCATTTAATTTCATGGCACAAATTTTTTCCATCCCAATGTAGTTTAAAGTGACGCATATGCCAAGCTTGTTAACAACCTAGTTATTTTCCAAAGCTCAATAATATGGTTTTAAATATACTTTAATGTGTTCTGATTTCTTGCTCGGAGAAACATTTGATATTAAAATGTGCATCTTAATGGAAAAAGTCTGTTAAATTTGTAAGGTATTTCAAAAGTACTGCAGCATTTGATAGAGCATTACACTGTACTGCATGTTTAAAGTAGTAAACAGTATGTATATAGAGCGCACAGCCAAATATTCCAATTAAATAAATGGCTGCTAGTCTTTGAATGTAAACTCCAGGAAAATACTGTGTAGGAGTCTAACAAAGGGTTGTAAACAGTGACCTGTGGAAATCATTTCAACAGGGGGTTTGAGTACTCCCTAAAACTGAACCATTCCTATGATATTTAATGAGAGTAATGGGACCCAGCTGAAATGAGCCAGTCATATCACACCCTGAGAGCCAGTTTACAATTGAATTTCCTTAGCCTTCAGCACAACAAATCAGTGCAAAAGAGAGCTGTGCTCCACAATCACAAAATCAAACCTGTACCCTCACCTTTTTAGTTATTACATAATAAATAAGACTGAGATGAGCAATCTGGATGCAGAAGTTTCCGTGCTTTGTTCTCACAGCAGACCGCCAGCTGCCCTTGCAATAATGTCTGCCCTTCCAGATAATCCTTTTAGTGAGGGCCACACTTGGCCGGTGCTTTATTAGCATTCATCCATATTTTATCATATTTATTCGTATTTGCCCTTGTGCTCTGCAGGCACAGAAAGGCTTAGGCTCCCCTTGAGAAATTACTTCAGAAGCAAAAGACAGAATCAGAGACACAGACACATTCAGAATTTAAACATTAAAATTAATTTGTGCCCAAGACAAATGCAAACTGACTCTCTTGATTCACATTCACTATACACACACACACACATTCTGGATTGCTGAAATGACAAAAAAAGTGAATTTTTATTACTTAATATTTGTTTACAATCATGACATAAGATATAGACTCTATCAATAGCCTAAAAAAAGCTGTTTTATTTTACACTTAGGGGTCATGTTAAGATTACATGTCAATATGCATTATGTTACTTAAATTTTTAAAAACTAACTTATGTCTTAGTTTAATAAACACCATTGATTGTAATTTTATTCATAAAATTGATTGTAAATCAAATCATAAAAACATCATCCATTTTTAATACTGTAAATTATAATGCACTGATGAATAGATCCATGTATAGTATTTACAGATTATTGGTTTTAGTTTTTAAGTTTTCATTTTTTTGTTTATTTAGACAAATAACTATCAGCTTGGCCATCACTAAAATAAATGTAAATATTATATATATATATATATATATATATATATATATATATATATATATATATATATATATATATATATATATATATATATATATATATATATATATATAAATATATTAAAATAGATCCGTTTTTTAATTATAACAATATTTCACAATATCACTGTTTTTACTGATTAATTCAAAGCAGCATTGGTGAGCATAGAATATTTTTTAACAATATAAAATAAATGTTTTCAACCTCAAATTTTTTTGTGTAATCTATCCATAAAAAAAATTATATAGAGCTCAATACAAAGTAAAAAAAAAAAAAAAAAAAAAAAACATTAATTTGACATACCCTTTATATCTAGGCTATATAATAATAAAAATACAAATAAATAAAGCAGAGATCTATCAATTCCCTAACCCTAACAACCTATCAATGTCACTGTGCTAGGTTGAGTCAGCAAAACAAGAAGACTGAATTTCATTCTGGATGACATTCAGCGAGAGATATTCAGATACACTTTCCTTTAGCTTTACTGTAGTATTTCAACAACAGGAGACATATTTGAATATCTCAGTTAAAAGTAAGAGGTGAAGCCAAAGGGTAAGTGGTGCAATCAAAGACATTATGTGAATAGTAAATGGTGAGGTCATGTGAGGAAGGTCTTGTTAACAGACATAACAACAGGGGAGTTCATGGTGAGGATCATTTAAATAACCTTCAGGTTCAATGAAATCTCACCCAGCTAAATCTCAGTCGTAATCATATTCTCAAAGAAACACTTCAGAAAATTGCAGAGTTCATATCAGCACTTGGAAAGGCACTCTGTCTACCAAAAAATAAAAAAGATTTGCCACTTTTGGGCCAATTACGCCACAATCAAGTCTTATTTCAGGCCCATTTTCAGACCAGGAACGAGTGTGAATTTGAATGTACCGTGTGTGGCACTCTCCAACATCCTGCTGATATCGCTGATGCCTCAGCACAAGGTCAACAGAACAATTATTCACCTATCGTTCAGCGGTATTTCCTTACACGAACCATACCATACACTGTAAAAGGGCAGGGCTGTTTTTGCATGACCCTGAAGTGCTCTGTGACTGCAGTGCTTTTCTAACCTTGTAACCAAACACACTTCCACACAGTCCATCTCTAGTGGCTTATTTGGTTCAATAATGAAGAATGTGTGTATCCACTTATTCACTCTGACACAGTGCCTGAGGGTCTGTTAAAACACACACCACTGCATTGTGTGTGTGTGTGTGTGTGTGTGTGTGTGTGTAGGTGTCAAGGGGGAAAGGGACCTTCACAGGAGTCATTTCAAGCATGCTTAATCTCTGAAGTTGTTCTTTTCCAAAAACATTACTTGAGGATTAATAATGATGGCTATTAGTAATCAGGACTGCTTGTTTCATGTAATGTAAAGTGCAATGGAGAAGAAGAAATTATGGCCCATAAACGGCCTTGACAATACATTACTTTTTCGTGTCTGCAAAAAGCTGTTTGCTTAGCTGAAAGCAATAAAGCAAAATTATTATCAGCTCTCTTATGTACAAATATCACTATCGCCCCCAGGCTGAACTGCAGTCCTTTAGTATTTAAGGGAAAGTGGCAGCAAAACAAAGCAAGCACAGGTGGGGCAGATAGGATTTCCCAACGGACTAGAACACATAAACAGCTCTACACATAGGAAATGTTTATTGATCGGAGGTTGACCCTTAATAAATCTAAATTCTTACATAATGAAGATCTAAACAATGTTTCATTTAAGTATCAACTTTGCCTCAAAAGTTTTCCCAAAAATCATTAGAAGAAATAAAAACAGTCCCAAATTGGACAACTTTTAGGACAAAGCATTCAAATTATGGATACATGGCTCAGATCATTTGATCATAAATATTATAATCTCTGCAAAACAGGCATTGCTGAGATCTCATATCTGGGTCCATTTTTACAACATAAAATCTGAGAAGCAGGAGACATAAGGTGATCTTGCTATTTAATCTCATTGCTGTCTAGGATAAACAATGTAGACCTAAAAAAGAAGCCATCTGTGATTTTTATTTCCTGTGGGTGTAATCAAAAACTGATCATCAGATAAAATATAAGAATTTACTATACAATATTCAATCAAATAAGGGAACTGTACTGACATAAATAAATAAATAAGCAAGCAAGCTACGCTGCACAGTGTCTAAAAGTACCCAAAAAAATCGAAGATGTCATTCAAATCATATGTTTTTTAAATTAAAGACTTGCACAACCTTAGATCTCAGAGTGTTATCCATAAGTGCAAATCTCATCTCAAGATCGTCTAAAAATAGACAGACGTATACTGAACAGTAAGTTATCACAATTAATGCAACATATCTGTTGATTAATCACCAGTCGGACAATATCACAGTAGCCATTTCATATTTGCATCGACGAACTTGACGTCTCGAGCGACACCGACATCAGCAATGATCCACCTGGAAAAAGCAGCGAATGTCAGAATGATTTTACCTCTGCTTGTCGACGGCTACAGCGCTTAGATTGTCGCCTGTCGGAGTCGTGCAGAACAATTTAGCCAAGCTGCAGCAGCTGGACTGCGGGCTCGATTTTCCTCCCGCGCCGCCGGTGCAGAAGTGAAGTCGCGCGAGGACCGCGGCCAGGGCTCCGGGAGCAAAAAAACAGCCGGTTTCGCTTGCACGCAGACACGGTGCCAAACTGATCCGCACCCCGGGGATCTAATTAAATGCCAAGCCACGGGGGCGTATGGTGAAACGTTTATATATTTCGCCTTGCTATGCAAAACGATGTAGGTGAGAGTAAAACACACAGACACAGGACATCCGACTGTATCCCCAAAAAATCTATTGCATAAATAGCCTACTTCGTGTGTGTATACGGTGAGGGGAATCTCTCTTCGGTTCTTGGGTTTTGGAACAAACCCACTTGATCCCACAAGAAGCTTGTTTGTGAAATTCCGTGGAGGATTGCGGGCTATTTTCACCAGTGTTTCCGATCCTCGCTATAAAGCAATGTGGAACGTTTCTGAATTTAGGATTTGAAACTGTTGTTTTATATTGTCCACAGACTCAAGTAGCCTAATAAAATACAGAAGACCCAGTGATATTTTAACACTCGTAAGAACCCATTGCATAAAACAAGGCCACTGTAAATAGGCTCATTAATTTCGTTTTTTTTTTTATAAACCATATACTAGAACATAAATCTTGTTTATGAAATTCAATGCAAATTTTGATCTAAATTACAGTAAGCTAAATTATAATTTTACCAACTAGTCGTCTTCTACTGTACATGTGTGTGCCTACCATGAATTCAAAATTAATTAAATGAATTAGTCTACTTTACTTTTGGTAAAATAAATAAATAAATAAATAAATCTCAGAATGTTTAAGACCTCAATTCACGGTGATTTGGTTAAGGTGCTATATCTTATTTATTTTTATTTTATTTTTTCTCCAGATTAAGTAATTTTAAACAGACTCTTTTAGAATAAAAAAAAACTTTCCCTTTCTTGTCGTTTTATGAACTGAGATTATTAATAAATCTTTATTTATTTATTACGTTAATTGAAAATATATGTCACCATTCCCTGTGGTCATGTCCTCAAAGCTATTGAAAATCAGAAGTGGGGGGAAAAAAAGATAAATATTCGCATATGTTGGATCTGGGTGTTGAATATGCATCGCAACCTGTTCAGGACGCCACACAAGGTCAGTGGGAACTGATATTGGTTGCAGAAATACACTAAAGCGTGTCCGTCATAGTCTACAGGACATGGAGTGAATCTAGTTATTGAATAACTGATCTAAACTACATCGAACTAGTTATTTTGCACTTTTTAACATGTTGACGTGTCGCGTGGAATTCTAACTTAATACATTAATTTGCTTAAAACGGCAACAATTATAAGTGGCAAAAAATGTGGATGAATATAAATTAATCAGGTACATATGATTAACTCTGTAGAGGAAAAATATAAACATTCTACATTATTAGACGCTTTTAGAACTTGTCAACAGAACTGAGATATTATTGGAATAGCTGGATTTCCTATTCAAATCAAATCACTCGTGTCCAAATTGCAAACCTAAAAACATTTATATTAGATATTAGCCTAGCAGAAGCTAGGCTGTTTGACAGTAAACATGCAAGAAACAAAATGTAGATTTTATAGACTAGGGACCCTCAATATAAAAATCAGGATGTTCCCTGTAGCACTTTGCCATAATGATAAGTTTCCTTTGTACAATACTTAACAGGCCATTGACAAATATTCCTTCAAATAGTTTATGAAAATTTAATGGGAACCCCCAGATGCTTGCAGAAGAATAAAACTTAGATTAAGTTTTTGATCTATAAACCCATGCATTTATCAAAGAGGATGTAGTTTCAGGGGGAAATATTCATTCGTTTAATCAAAAAGAAAATCTTTTAAAAAGTTATTTTATTTGAAATTATTTAAATACAAATAATATATATTTTCCATTTACAATGACAGTTTTCTTGTAAACAAAAGTGGCAGATACTGTTTACCAGTCAATTCACCCCTTTTTCTGGCCGGTGAGTTTCTCGGTTTATGTCCAGGTATGATTTCTCATAATCTGTGCACTTCAGGTCACAGCTTTCTGTACACAGCACGAATAATGAGGCTACAATCTTTTTGGAGCTATAATATTAAAATGTCTATTTAGCTGTAAAACTCTTAGATAAAACTGATACATAATTTTGATAAAATGGGTTGAGAATGAATGCATGTTACAAGCAGCCAGAAAATGACACTTTCCCTCTGTGAGTAAAGATTGCATTGTGTTTATGCTAATGAACACAAGGGGGGAAAAAGAAGTAAACGATTTCTGAATGACATTTGCAGTTTTCCAAAACGTATCTATAAATTACATACATTAGCTATTGGGAACAAACAAGAAAATCCAATTTCCTGTCATAAATTCAATATATATATATATATATATATAAAAAGACTAGGAAAATTAACTGAGAAAATTAAATGAAGAGATTACATTTCATATGCATTTCTACATTTCAAATAATTTCATATCAGTCAGCTTAACCCCTCCCACTAATTGACAAATGAACAGAACAGACTAATATTTTCACAACCACTAAATCAGCACTTCCAATACGCTGTCAGACCTTCCACTGGTGCAAAATAACATTTAAATGGGACAAAAATAATCAGATCCATAAAAAAGCTAAATCTACCCTTAATTTTGAGCCTCCATACATAAAACCAACAAAACCTGCAGAAATAAACACTGACCCTCCATTATTCCCATCACTCAAACTGACGGATTTGTATCAAACCATTTGCAATGTTTGTGTCCACAAGGAAATCGAATAAGGCATTCATATTTGATGAGAGTGGAATGTAAGACAAAATTATATTTAAAAAAAAAAAAAAACGTTAAACTATGATCTACAATTGAGATATCTAGTGCCAAAATAAACCAGATAAAACCATTATCCTAAAGTGAAGTTTTGATAAGTTTGATCATTTTTAGGTAAAAAAAAAAAGAAAAAAAGAAAAACCCAACTGTGTTTTGCTGCACTATGGCCAACAGATTAGTGTAACTGATGGGGAAAGGCTTCAGGCTGTAAACATGGTCTCCTTGTAACAACTGTACTCTGCAACAATGGGGACATTTAAAAAGTCAGTGGGATGGATAAATTGGGGTGGAGAGAGACTTGAATTGTTCTAAGATTTCAATAAACATATGACAAACCTGCGTATTTGTTGAACAGCAGCGGCATCAGGAGTTAAATCAGGACTAAACCATAGACCTGGCTGTGGAATGTCTGCAGTCTTTTTTTCTTTTATTTTTTTGTGAGGCTGTGACAACCTGCACTTGTGATGAGAAGCTGGAAGAAGTTAAGATAGGTGAGATTTATAAATGTATTGTACTTCCACACTTCATGACCATGGAGACAAATTGAGACGGCAACCCACAGCGGTGCAGTACACCCTTCACTCCGTCATTTCTGCTCAAGCTTAGAACGCACATCCACGTCCTTGCGGTTCATGCTCACTCCAGATTACTCGTCACACAGCCTCGTAAAAAGTGGAAACACCTGGTCAATTTGATATCTAATAAACTACATAAAACTACAAAATAAGGTAGAAAACACCCTTGAAGCCTAAACAGTGACATTGAAAAATGACAGCCATGAGGTGTGTGATTTTTCAGTGGTACTCTGGTTTTTATTTTTCTGACGCATTGGTTGGTCAGACATCTTTTTCGTCGAGTGGAGAGGAATCTGAAACACTGCTGGACCCCACAAATAACCACTGTGACAGCCCACTGATAACGAACGCAGGGAAAGGTAACCAACAGTTCCTTAAGTCTTATTTTGATTGGCAAAATAAAAGGACAGATTTGTGATTCATGAGTGTTTTGAACAGGAACATGGGGCATCAACGTCCTTGCCTCCTGTTTGCCTCCGGTGTGTGGCGGCCCAGAAGACGGCAATGGTTTGGAGCTATGTGGCTGTGTAGGAGCGTGTGTGTGTGTGCGCATGAGTGGGCACATGTGTGTATGAGCTGTGCTCAAGTCTGCATGAAATGACTGGTTTAGTCGTTATCTTCTTCGTCTTCGTCAGATTCCTCAATGCCATCACTGTCCTCCTGGTCATCCTCCTCTTCCTCAGTTTCTGGGATATCCCACTGAGGGTGGTTATCCATCAAGGCCTTTGCCTCATGAACCTCCAGCTGAAACAAAGAAGATTATAGTAAATAAATACATTTATATTAAAATAATATATATGTATATGATGTATGCAATACATATTTTTCATTATATTATAGAAGATATTAACACTGTTCCTTGATCACCAAATCAGCATATTAGAATGATTTCTCAAGTGAAACTGGCTGAGGAAAAATCAGTTTTCATCACAGGAATAAATAGGATTTTAAAATGCATTCAAATAGAAAAGTTATTTTAAATTGTAAGAATATTTCACAATATTACAAAAATGTTTTTTTTTACAAATAAATGCAGCCTTGGTTTGCATAAGAACTTTTTTTTTTTTTTTTTATCAAAACAAAAATCTAATTAACTCCAAACCTTTGAACATGCATCATCTTAAAATATTTTATAAATATTTTATAAAATGCATAAATACTTAATAAAATCAATATATATATAAAAAAAAACTTCATAAATATTTTATACATTTATGACAGAAATAAGAAAAAACATTTCCAAAAATGAGAGTTTATAAAAAATAAAAATAAGATAAAATAAACTGACCTTGAGTGGCTTGATCTGATCTAATCCCATGAATGAATCTGATCTGAGAATCACAGAATATTGATAGTTTCCGGTTTTGGTTGGAGCGGGGAATTTCAGTTCAACCTGAGGCAGACAGGAAGTTTGGATAATCATTGGTCATTTTACACAACTCAACAAAACCTTATACGGAGGAGTAATTGGGAGATATGGGGTGATTTATGACCCTTTTGTTTACATCCTTGCATTCTCATGCTCCTCACAGAGAGGAAGCACTCAGTGTGTCAGACAGAATTATGACAGGCGTCTGGCTGCTCTGTAACCAGACAGAGACTGCAGTATGGAGGTTGCCTGGCAACAAGCTATGGGGAAAACTGCTGTGCAGGAGACTGTGTAGCTAGTACCATTCAGCCAGTCTCTCTCTCTCTCACACACACACACACACACACAAACTCATTCTATTATCTTTCCATTTACTACATTTTAATGACGGCACACCATATTTTAATTAATTATAGTAATTCGTTTTTGTCAATGTATTCGAACTCTAAATGCCTTTATATCTCTCTTGTAGGACTTCCAAAACAACAAAAACAAAAACCCCACCAAATTAATTGACTGAAAATCTCTCCAAATAGAAATACAGTACACAGAAGTACACTCCCAATCCCGCAATGGCACAAACTACAGTCATGGTTATATGAACAATAAAGAGATTTTTGGGCTCCCACTCCTTGTCAATATTGACTCAATAACAAGTCATTTGTGATTATCATTCTGATACAGACTGAACCAGTTTGATTTTAGTTTGATTTCAATTCAATTCACTATTTGATTCACAAACTGTTAACTACAACTACTAAACATTTGGTTGTTTGGCTATTTGAAATAAATCTGAAATGAAATAAAATACATTATTACACTAAAAACTTAAAACAGGTTGCATCTGAAACTATGTGAAATAAGATTAAAATGAAGCAAAACATTAGTAAACTAAAGCAGAACACAATTAAATGTGAAAAAGTAAATTAAACCTAAATAATAGTATTTAAGTATTTTAAAAAATGAAATAAAGTTTTTTTTTTACCATGATCAGTCATTTACGATTACTGGAAAATATTTATTCGGATTCAAATCAATTCACTTATTCATATTTTGTGAACCAATTTGATAAATTCAAATCACTTCACTCACAAATGGGGTTACTACAACTAAAATTAATAAAAACATTTTGAATATCTGAATGGAATATAAATATTACAAAAAAATAATTAATAAAATAAAAATTTGAAAGGTTGCCGTGGCAAGTAACTGGAGTCTAAATTGAAGCAGTAAAACTACTAGCTGAATAAAAAAATCAAAAAAATATGAAGCTAAAACTAAAAATTCAATAAATGACACCTAAACAGTAACATAAAAATAAAAAATAAAATAATAAATATAAACATTTAAAAAATTAGCAAAAATTAAAATAGCAATTTAAAAAAAAAAAAAAATCAAATATCAATTTGATTTGCAATCACAATTTACTTTGCACAACCTTTCCACAAAAGGTAGTCTTTCCAATAAATATATTTAGCAAATTTTTCACAAATTTCTGACTTTAAAATTAAAAGACACTTTCAGGCCCATAAATCTTGTAAAAACTAACTAACTTCACACCACTGAACAACCAGGGTATACAAAAAATGTATACCATATGCTTTATACCATAAACAGGCAGCACTAGACTTTGAATGTGCAGCGCTCATGTTTATTCAATGAAATTATAATGTTAGCCTTTTGAAGTTTAATCCTCACATTCAGCCATATCGCAATTCTGGTCTTTCCGTCCCCAGATTTAAGACCTCTTGAAATAATAAGACAATTTTGATCAATTTAAGAATTTTTAAAGGCAACTAAATACAACTAAATGTAAGACTTTTAGACACACAGAAACCCTGACAACACAATTTCACACTTTCTATTCCCTCTTTTAACTCTCCCGCACAAACAAGTGCTTGTGGCCTCACCTCCTCTGTGTCTCTGAGTGTGCACACATGGTTGGGCATAGACACCAGCGTCTGTTCCTTCCTATCTGCGATGTAGAGCCACCACCACTCCTGCTTCTCCTCAGGGAAGTACAAGCTGTAGACAGGATGTGTGACCTTAGACTTGGTCTCCAATAGTGCCTTTTCACGACGCTGGATGCTCTGTTGTAGTGCCTCCCATTCCTACAGAAGAGATTTGTGGGTTATGGAAAGCTGCACTGCAATGGCTACAATCAGCAGTCTGAGGGATAGGACACAAACCTCCTCGTCATCTCCAGCAATCTCGTCCACCTCGGTGTCACTCTGCTTGTCACTCTCTTCATCCCTCTCGCTGGGTGAGTCCTTATTTCCCTCTGCCTCGTCTGATTCACTGCCTTTATCAGAGAGATCGTCCTCTTCCACTTTTGATGCAGCAGCAACGTCCTGTGAATGAGAATAAAAGAACATGGAGCTGGATGAAAGATTTTTTTATTTGGATATAGATGTGCATAATAGTAAAATTGACTAAAGTGAATAAATATGAAATATAGACTTCTGTTTTAATTAATATAATTTAAATCAAACTTCTTATGCGTTTATTTGATCAAAAATATATAATATCTGCAAAACTTTTCTATTTTAACAAGACAATTTTTCAGCAGCCATTACTCCAGTCTTTGGTGTCACATGATTTTTCAGGAATCATTCTAATATGTTGATTTAGTGATCAAGAAAAAAAGTTTAAATGAGTTGTGCTGCTCCATTTTTTTGTGGAAAATTACACTTTTTTTTTTTTTCCTTCCCCCAAAGTTCCAAAGAACAGGATTTATTTTAGATGACTTTTTTTTTTTTTTTTTTTTACATTTTAAATGTCTTAACGAACACTTTTGACTAATTTAATGCATTCTTGCTGAATAAATGTATTCATATCTCTCCAAAAAAATATTTTGGATCTATTTTTTGAATGCTAGTGTTTATCGAATATAATTGAAGACAACACTGAATGTATACAGTTCTAGAATCCCTACATTTCCTCCCACATTGCCATTGGCTTGTTTGGCCTTGTCTCCCTTTGCCTGCTGTTGGGTGACTGGTTTCTTCTTAGTAAGTTTCTTCTTTTTGGACTTGGCAGCTTTTTTGGCTCCTTTATTCTTATTTTGCCAAACTTTTGTTTTGTTTGTTTTGGCATCTCCTTGCTGCAAAGTACAAAATAATATTCATAAATCCTTTAGAGATTATAATGAGCAAACAACAAGATGTAAATGGAAATTTTTAAGGTCACTATAAATTTACATCTGATGAACATGAAAGCATTGCTACCTCCTCTGCATTAGTTTCCTCAGTAGGTGGTGGTGCATCCTCCTCTTTCTCAAACATCTCCTAAACACAATCACAATTTAGTTCAATGTTGTTGTGCATTAAAACGAAGTCATATAATACAGACTGTTTTCGTCATGTATTGTTGCCGAAATGAAAAGCTAATCCTAAAAAAACAAAGAAGCTCAGCATTGACCTCTTGTGGATGTCTGCTGCAACTGCAAGATGTGCCATTCCATGGCTAAGTACTTAGCGTAATTTAAACATAACTCACAAATCAACTGCTGTATTTGAAAATAGCATTACACCCTCAGCCCTCAACTAAACATCTGGATGGACTCGTGAGATATTCTCACAAATGTACTACTTACAGACATCCTCTTTCGCGTCAAGGTGACTGTAACGGTGACAATGGATCCTGCCGTGATGTTATTGCTATCTTCATCATCCAACACTATGGATCAATGAAACATACACAGAGTTTAAAATCACATGTTATGTGATTTTTATTGAAAATCTGCTGAACAATCTCACCTTGAAGTTTGGTTTCCATGTTGATATAGGGAAAGCTGCCGAGGACCGCCAGGACCTCCTCATACTTCTCCTCCCCAAGGAATCTCAGCATGTTTCTCCTGTCAGAGTCCTTCAGACTGACAAGATCCTGCAACGTCCGTACCTTATACTGATGACAGATGGGCCATATTTAGAAGATTTGAAAACAGTTACCCATAACAGCTGCGGTATCAAACACAATAGTTTTAACAGATCCTTCTGTGTTCTGCAACGCCTTTCAGAAAGATGTACCTTCTTCGAGATACAGTATCGGAGGTGCTCCTCTTCAAAATGGGGCAGCTGCAGCAGAGGAGATTTGGCCTCCTGCAGTCCTTGAACCACCATCTGAGACAACTTCATGCAGTTCTCTATAGACGTCAGCCTGGGAGCCCGAAGCCCTACACAATCCAACATCAGCAATCATTTTTTAATCATGTGTCATTTAATATATACACCACCTTTGAAATAATTTTGTACATTTTTGAAATTAGTCGCTTATGCTCACCAAGGATGCATGATGAGCAATACACTAAGAATAGGAGTGTAAGGAAATATCGATATAGGCAAGAATCACGATTTTTTTTGTTCGGCGATACTGTATCGATTCTCAAAAACAGAATATCGATATTAAAAAAAATAAACAGTTGATTCGTTTTGAGTTTATATCCCAACCGCTAGAAGGCAGTCTACATCTCTAAACTTAAACAGTGTCAGGAAATACTAGCATTAGAGCACGCCACAAATGTTAATTACTAATTACTACTAAGCGTTAATTACTAGTTTGCTGCTTGTAATGGAAGATGAAAGAATTGATCCGGTTCCCGTTTCGCTGTGCAAAGGAGAAAAGTGTTGGGATTTTTTTGAAATACTCTGACTTGAACCATTACAGACACACACACACAAACACAGACTAAGCATGAACCTCGCAGAACTAGACAAGACAAGCATTTGTTGTTTTTTATATCTATATATATTACAGATCGTTTTGCTAGATAATATATGTGTAGAACCCTTTAAAGCTGCACTGAAACTACATTTTTAACCTTTAATCCGTTTAGCACCACTAAAGTCCACTATATGGAGAAAAATACTGGAATATGTTTCTCAAAAACCTTATATTTTTTGCGACTTTCACATCTTGGATGACATGGGGGTGAGTAAATTATCAGGAAAGTTTAATTCTAAAAGTGGAGCGATTCTTTTAAAAACTGTTGCTGTAATGTACTCCGTACTGTAGCATACAAAATACGTATTTAGTTGTGTGTTGTGTTTGCTTCACGCAGCTTGTCGGTCTCTGTCTAACCAGATAACAGCAAGTTTGCTTGTAATGGTCTGGAAATATGTCGATGAATAGTGAATGATTGTTGTTGTTATTATTGGAGTTCTGTTAAAGAATTGAGCAATACATTGGTGTACAAACTGCAGTGCTTTATCAATACGTTTCTGCAATGGGCGAACACATATAGAGCCCTTTAGACCTGACGTCACAGTTACGTCACCGCGCTAGCTGGAGGCAAAACAAAGGGGAAACTGGAGGCAGCCAAGTCAAACCAGCACAGATTCAGCTACATAAGCATAATTTAATCTGTCGTTAAATGCAATAAAACGAGCGGACTGGACAGAAGCGTATCAAAAATGCTCGTGTTTGCAGTCCACACTTCTTGTCAGAAAAGGTTAAATAAAGTATTGTCTTTTGTTGTTATGTATTATGGTGTGTATTACACATCTCACAACTATGTTGCATATGAAATAATGTCTGTGTGCATGTGTGTAAAACAACAAACTAACGATTTATATGCTTAATGATCTGTAATTTTATATACATTGTTGTGATAGGGAGTGGCTGGATTTTTTTTTTTTAAGAACTTGGTAAGAAAAAAAATTATCAAATAAAGAAAGTTCAAAATTAGTTTCTGGAATTTTTTCTAGAAAATATTCACTCTCAATTTAAATGTACTGTATGTCAAATAAAGGTTATGTTATATCACTGTACATTTAGAGAAGCTATAAATTTACAGAAGGTCGGTTAGCTAACAAATTTTATAGCTAGCATTACTGAAGTGGTCAGGGGAATTTTTCTGCCTCCACCTAAGCGCCACTCACAGAAAAACATCACATGCTTTACTAACAGAAAAAGGGTCACCGAGATGTGGGCTAAGTAATGGTGATGGGCGTTCCGTTATTGACCTGCGCTGCATGCAGTAGACCAATCACAACAGACTGAGTCATCAGACCAATCACTGCAGTTTAGCATCACTCAAAGGAGGGGTTTGGAAAAATGAATCGTTGAGCGAACCATTTGGGAGTCGTTGAGCAAAAAAGGAAAAAATTAAGGGATATTATAAGACAATGAAAGTGTTTTTTGACCTTGCAAGCATGTAAACCTGTTGTTAGGGACTCCCAAAAGCAAAATATGAACCTTTCATAAGTCTTTAGTGTCACTTTTGCTCACTTCAATGGATTTTTGCTGAATAATACAGTAATTTCATTACTGCATAAAATCTGAATGAACAAACCTTTGAACGGTAATGAAAACATGTTAATTAAATTAATAACATCCTTATATTAATTACCTCCTCTACTGGTTGCCATCATAGTAAGTTGACAGCCAACATTGATCATTTCCTGTAGTAAAGCAGGGCACTTCTTCATGACAAACCTCTGATCTGTAGAAAATACAAAACAGCAAATTAATACACATAAATAACATGAATATTGTGTTTGGGTAGCTCAACTGGCAGAGCATTGCATTAGCAGCACAAAGCTCATGGATTTAATTCCCAGGGATCACACACACACTTGCCAAATGCAGAAATGTAATGAATTGCATTAGATAAGTAGTTGGTGTGTTATCATCCTACAGAATTGGCACTTGAGAGGTGTGTGTGAATGCATACCCTCCTCTATGTTCTCAGAAACATCCATCCTGGCAAGATGCGTAAGTAATAAGACTCGAGCCTTCAGGCTATAGGGATAGCAGAATGGAGGCTCCTTCTTCTTCACATTAATGTTCCCCAGCTCCCGAATCAACTGCACAAAGGAACACAAGCATTCAATTTGAATCATTATTCACTAGCCACTTCATTAAGCACTCTAAATGTTTGGCACAAAATACATATGTTGGAAGATTTTACCTGGGGAACTTCTATGTTGTCTGTTGGTCTTATAATGGCCTCTTTGTTACTACGAGGATCAAATTCAAATGCTGCCGTCAGCACCATCACCAATCCTGTCAAACAGAGAAGAGACTGTAGAATCTAAAGGATCTAAAGGGTCATGACTTATTTTTCTTCAACTTACGTTTCATGTTCATTGTAGGTGTTTTGTACATAAAGTGCATGAAAAGCTGAGTGGTGTTGATAAGGATCTGATCACCACTGTAGCGGATGGAGCGGTACCACCATGTGCCCTAAACAAAAATGAACATTACTATTGGGTTTATCAGAATATCAATTAATTAAAAAGGTTCCTATTCTATGGTTACCAAAATCCAACAAGGCACACTAACTTTAAAAAAAAAAAGAAATGGATACTTTCATATGGCATGGACACATTCAATTTATCATAAGTGATAAAAACATTTATAATGATACACATTAACAAAACTGTTTTAAGTCATTTTCAACTGTAATAATACTTCACAATTTTAGGGTTTTAATGTATTTTGGAACAATTATCTGGGTCAGCATTATAGAAAACGTTCAAAAACACTGAAAAAAAAAAAAAAATTCTTACTGACCCCAAACATGTCTTTAATGATATCTAATGTCAGAGTAATTGATTAGAAGTCAAGCTTACCACAACCACAGGAAGAATAACCATAAAAGCCAACCCATAGACAAGCAGCACCTTTCAAAGGCACAAGCCAACAGGTTTTGGAATATTTATGTAACTATTATTTGACACTTAAATGTGGTCTAAATTTAACTGACAGCTGGACAAAATGAGTAGGTGAACATACCAGCATGGAATTCTTCTGGTCAACAATCCATGCAGGAAGAGCGATTCCAAAACTCGTCACTGATCAAGAGTGAATTGGAACACAGAGAAATAAGGAATAATGATGAATTTTCAGCATAAGGCAGAACACTTCCTCAGAAATACGTTAACAAGTTAAAGAAACCGTCACCTCTTGGGCCATCAGGGTTGCCATACATCTCCCAGTTGTTCCGTGATTCCTCATTTGTTAAACTGTGAGAAAGCATGAGTGTGGACAACAGTTTTTAAAACCCGGATGATTATATATGTGGTGCAGTATTGATAAGTAACAGAAAGGTGCTGCATGGGTATTTTAAGAAGATTAAGTGTTTAATTTTGGCACAGTGGATTCGATTTTTATTAAAAGCTTTTACGAATTGTATTGTATTGCACCTATGATTACACACTGCAATTCCAACTCCAACCCATACACATAAAAATGAGCTGGCAAATGCTATAAATAACATGAGATTAAATGCAAAAGGCAACAATAAATAAGTCAAAGGCGACAGTCTTACGCTGAGTAAGCTTTAGCAAGCTTCATGAACATGGCCTCATCTCCGCCTTTATCAGGATGGTGTTTCAGAGATAGTACTCTGTACTGCTTCTTAATCTCAGCAATAGATGCTCCCTAAACAAAAATATAATGGATACTTTACTCCTGAGAAGAAGTAGATTAAAGATTCAAATGAGAAAGAAGAAGATTCTCAAAAAGTAAGAAAGGTTTACTTACTGCTTCCAATTTGAGGACCTCATAGGGGTTATACTCCTGGTACTCTCGATCTAATTTAGACACCTTATAGGCCAGGAAAAGAAATACTGCCCACCCAAACAACAGGGCTGCTTTTCTAAAATGACAGAGAAGTACATTTTTACTTTGGAACCAACACTTGGTGACTAAACAGCAAAAAGAACATATTTAAGCAATGAAAAACAGGGTATTTCTGAATACTCCACACATCTGATGCAAGCTTTGTTCTTTAAATAGTTAGAGCAGAGATTTGACGAATGTCTGAAGTCAGTATCATCCGGTAGAATTCATAATTTCATAAATTTCGACAACTATGGGAAGTGCCACAATATTACAATAATATGATTTTTTTTTTTTATTAGACAAACACAATCAAATGGATCTAGACTTGTCTGACCCTGAAAATTCATAAATCAAATTTTAAAAAAACGCATGATATCTGTTGCAAAACCAAAAAGCACTGCTGTCCCCTTGCTATTTCAAAAGAAATTAAATCATATTCTCAGAACACCAAGCACTTAATACAATAATTAAAACAAAATATGTTTATTTTGATCCTTTAATATAATTACCATGCAAAGCAAGCAAATGGAATAATACTTTAGCATTTAACATCATTTTAAATGGATGCTGTTGTCCAATTAATTTTGTTCCTTAGTGCTCACTGTATACAGTGCACACAACTCCAGAAATCTATTGAAATTACAATGATTTATTCATGTTAAAAACTAAATGCTCACAAACAGCAAACAGACAGGACACAAGTACAGTTTGTCATAATAATATTTGGTGCAATGTGCTAAATGAGATCAATTCCCCTAAACCGCCTTTTACTAATTACACACAAACATAATCACTTACTTAAGAGTTGGAACAATGCTCTGCTGTGATTTCATAAGCCGAAGGCGATACCACAGACATCTTCCATGAACTCGTCGTAAACTCTTCAACCTTAATTGCTCTGTGAATTAATTCACATAACAGACAACAATAAGAAAAATAAATTCTAGTTCACAATTACTATGCGAACATGCAAATTCTGCCAAAACAGAACTGTACCAGAGTACAGAAAGTTTTTGATAGTAAATTATACAAAGCAATAATATTAACATGTCTAAAAAGCATAGTAGTACTGTTACTTTTTAGTTAGTGAGGTACTGCAAACCTTTTTATTTTTATCTGAATGTGACCCTCTTACATTGCAAGCTAGATTACGAAAGCTGCCTCAAAGTATGCCAAAATGTTATTGTTTTATAACAGAATAAACAGAAGACATGGATTTGTGTGCGACAAACCCATCTTTATTTATATTTAAAGGGTTTTATACACACACACAAATAACTTTCCATTCATTCCAGTCTGGTAGGAAATTAATGAGCCATAAAGGCATAAAAAACAATAACCTATTAACTTTTCTTGTGAATGTGTTATTGCGCTGCATACTGAAAATCTACACTAAAACAGACATTTGAACTTTATATTCAAAAGATTAATTTAATTACACATTGCATTTATTCTTAAGTGTTTAATTTTATTGAAACAATTTCATGGTGTCAATATTAAATTAGTAATCTGTCATATTTGTTCTATTGTAGCCTGCAGAATCTAGAAATCACTGTCTGCAAATATGGGTTAATTTATTGTGATATTCGATCAGCTTCGATTGACTTAAAATTGAAGAGCATGTCGATCTAGTGCAAACAGCATGTAAAAGTGCAGTTCATGACAGTGTAATTCAAAACAAAGTTAAAAAACACACCATGAGCAGCTAAATAAACAGATACATTTGCAACATTTCATAACACGTGCTGAAAAATTAGTGGGAGTGGCATGCCATGAAGACAGAAAAGTCACAATTAAAGATCTATGACGAGCATTATTTGATCAGATCAGCTAATCTTAAAGCAAAGCAATCTAAACAAACGAGGACATAAGAAAAAAGCTCATATTAAACGAATGGCCAGTTCATTTAACGTGGGTAGCATGCATTTGATGCTATCAATGTTCAAATATAGCCTTATGATGCATAACATGCATTTAAAAAATATCGGAAATAACTGTAGTCTACCTGTTAGTTAAGCTGAGTGGTGTCAGCTGCTAATGCTACTTATCCATAATCAGGCGAGAACTTAATGCCATTACTTATATTTAACGTTACCTTCGGTATTCATTTTATTAAATAATTTTAATACAATGTCAGAAAACATTCCTCACAGATGTGGCAATCTGGTTATCAGTGCTTATCATCAAGCGACATGTAACGTTAACTACTTAACGTTAGCTGGTAGTGTTTTTGCATATGGGGCCTTACCCGCATTCTGATCCCGGGGCCAGAGGTAATAGGTGGCTGGGATGACTATTAGTCCCACAAAAGACGTGAGGAAATAGAAAAAGGTGTTGCCACTGTCGTCGTACTGAAACTGTTGTCCAGCCATTTCGCAGCGGCTCTAAACCCCGATTTTTTTCTGCCGCTATGCCGCCCAATCAGTCGCTCCACTGTAGTAGGACTAGTCACATCTGCTGGATAAGGAAGCCAGCATCCACGCTTTCTGCCACGATTGCGATTGTTTTCAAAATAAAAGCTTTTCGTGTTATTTTATTAAGACAGTCCTTACCGTTTAAAAAGCAGGGGGTATTTGTAAAAACGCATGCTATTTTTTTGTACTGCAATCAAGCTGCCAGTAGAATAAATAATGAGTGGATTTCCACGTTCAACAGGACTTGGGCTTTTATTATGGCGAGTTAATAACGCCTCACCGCTTGCTGTCGAAGTTCTGAAACACGAAAAATCTGTGCGCCTGCGGTGTACGTGTTCTACGCACGCGCTCTACTGGAGTACGTGTTTACACACAGCTCTTACTTTTAGATGCATTTTTCATTTATTTTACAAATAAAGAGGGGTTTTTAGCCTCTACAGATTTAAGGACCACTCACACAGATTCTTAGCCAACCCAAAAACTCCAATATGGCTTTTAAAAATAGCATTCGTGTTATTTAGAACTTTAATGAAAATAAGATTCCATGCTGTATAATGGATTAATAATGCATAGAAAAATTAAATTAAATTAATGCATTTAGCACATGCTTTTATCCAAAGCGACTTACAGTGCATTCAGGCTATCAATTTATACCTATCATAGAAAACATAGTGGAAAATCCTGTTTTACAGGTTACAGGTTCACAGACCCCTAATTGAAAACCCTAGTTTTAAATCATTAGCAGATTAAAACTTTAGATCCTTTTGGAGGATATTGTTTTATTATACAGACACTTGTCCTTCTTGATTTTGTAATTCAACATATGCATTGCATTATGACAACATAACTGTACATAATATATACATACTACAGTGATTAACAAAACAGTCACCTAATAAATAAAAGTAGAACATTTTGTCAACATGTTGCATTCATTATCATACGCAACACTACTTTTCAACACTGACTGTACATATATTTTCTTTTTTTAGTGGTTCGCCCGAGTGAGGCTGCAATGTCTTGTCTTTTAGATATTCCACCAAGACTTCCAGAATGTCCGTAGCGTAGTTCATGGAAAGGTTTTTGAGTTACATCATCCCTAATGCAGTCCACTAGAACATTGTAGGTTTCCAGGAACATGTTGTATAAAATACAGCAGGTCTTCACAGCTAAACTGGTTTGGCAAACCGAATGCTTCTGCAGGCATCTGAGCCTCTGAAAACAAGATCTCAGAGTATGGATGGAGCCTTGTGCAACTGCAAGAGATGACTGCACTTTCTGGTTATAAGAAACTTTTTTCTGTCCGAGTGTTGCATAATCAGGGAATGGAGTCAGAAAGTGCTCTGAAAGTGGGAAGGTGGAATTGCCAATAATGTGTTTGCCATGTAGCAGAGCCACAGGGTTTTCCCGCAATGCTTTGCCAACCTCCGATGCTGAAAGGACTCTTGAGTTGTGCCAATTTCTAGGGTGCTCTGCAGACACGTAGGTAAAGTGACCCTTGTGGTTGCAAAAAGCCATGAGTTTTACAGAGTATGACCCCTCTGCATCTCTATATATCTCTGGATCTGGCACATCTGTAGGTTTCTCAATAGGAATGAAACCCGTTCCTACTACACAGAGGGTATCTGGTAACCCCACAGTAGAAAGGAACCCCACCACAGACATTTCTGCTTCCTCCCCGTGCGGCCAGTGAATTTCATTAGCCAAGTTACTGGTAACAAGGGTAGAGAACTCATCCAGCTGATCACAAATGAGTGACTCTGTGATGTGGAAACGGTTTGCCACAGTGTGGTAAGACTCTTGGGTAGAAAGAGCCCACAGGCTAGCAAGCACTGCATGCCACACTGTCCATCCCTCTTGCCTAATGGAAGTCCATTTACAAGGTGCCAGCAGCCGTACCAACTCCTATAAACACAAAAAGAACAATTGTTTTACCAAACACAAAGGAGATTAGCAGAAAATAGGACCAGCATGAACTCAAGTACCTCAGTTTGAGATGTAGTCAGCTGGAAGTGACTCTTAAAATCATTTATTGTCAAGCTTTGCAGCACGGTATTGAAAACATCTCTTTTGTCATCCTCTCTGACATGTGAAAACAAAATAATGTTAATGCATACATCCAATGTGTATTAAAAACAGCATCTTTTTTTTTTTTTCAAATACTGTGTGGATCATCTTACCTTTGCAGATCATCACTTGGCTCAGTTTTCACCTTCATTCTATTGAAATATGAATTAATAGTGGTTGTATTATTGGGTTTTCACAGCTGAAAATAAAAATGGTATTTTGATGCTGGTTTCCAGCTAGCTGTGATCTTCAATTAACGCTTAATTTATATAATCGAGCGGTTTTTGGCACATCGTATGTAGTCATACAGCAACCAGGTTTCAAAATATCACCAGTTTAAGATGGATTTTGGACAGGCTGGACAACTGAAAGAATATTTCCAAGTCAAACAGTTGCAAGCTACAGTGAATAAACGGCGTATAAAAGAGGTGCCGTGTTGTTTGTAACCAAAAAAAGCAAATTGTAGACATATAGAATACAGTTTTCTTCACCTTACCTTACTTTCCTGCGCTTGCGAGTTGCATTTTTCTTGAAAAACAAGAAATCTTCAAAATCATAGCTGTCTGCTAACAGAAACGCAATACATGTTTCCAGCGCCATGCTTTTCGGATTCAGACTGTTGCAATGGCGCCCTCATATGGCAAATCCACCTTATAACATGTGATGGATTTTCCTACTAAATGTGGTTGATTTTCTTCATGGATATGTTGTTTGTGAACTTGTTTTAAAACCAGGCAAATTTAGACAGAAAATATCTTGAATCAAACTACGACAGTTAGGTGGTCTTATCTGGTTTAAGCTGGTCTAGGCCAAGCAGGTTTTCTGCTAGTTTAGCTGGTTAAAATCCTGGTCTCCAGAGAGACCAGCTAAAACCACTAAAACCAGCATACAAAACCAACAGACTGGTTTATGATGGCTTTTTTTTTTTTTTTTTTTTTTTAGCAATGATTGCATGAACACACATCTGGTCTCAAGTCTATTTTTCACTCATTAAAGAGATAGTTCACACAAAACAGTTGGTGGTTGCCATTGACTTCCATAGTATGGAAAAACATATATATTTTTTTTATGTTCAACATAATAAAGCAACTCGTACAAGTTTGGAACGACATGAAGGCGAGTAAATTATGACAGAATCGTCATTTTTTTTAGCTTAAAATCATGTTCCATCGATAGATGGAGCCAGAGTAATAAAATAAACCTGGCTTATGATTTATCTCCATGTAGATACTAGTATAGATCAACTGTTAATAAATTTCATATCATTTACAAAAGAGAAAAACAACATCAAGTGTGTTTTCTGATATGAGAGAGAATGAAATGAGAGGAAGTGATCATGCTCAAACCCTCCTCAATAACCTTTGCCGTTTCCTCTTCAGTCCCATTGACCTGAATGATGGCAGCACAAAATAACAAATAAGAGCTACAGTGATGAGACAGCTTGCTTCACACTTGAGAGCTGCTCTTAGCATCTAGCGTTAATCAGACAGAATTAAATATGCAGGAAGTAATTGTGCAGGTCACAACCCCTCATCTTAATTTACACATTATTACATGGAGGTTATGCACTATAAGGCCATAAATCTGTATAAAAATCAACTATAACAAGTTGCATGGAAATTAAGACTGTGACATTTACTTTTGTGTATATATTTACTAAATGTTCTCTTTACAATTCACGTTTACAGTTAGAATTTTATCAGTGGATATTCAGTTATAGCAATTATAAAATAAAGGTAAATTCCATAAATATGAAATATTGGTTTTCAATATTCTAATACATTTGGCATGTAGTCTAACCATTTGATACCTAAAAGTAGAATATTTGCATGTAAACAATTAATTTCGCGGCTCTCCTGAATACTTGATTCTGATTGGTCTGATTGGAGTCAAGCGATCAAATCTTTTCTTTCAAGGCGATGCTGGATCTTAGACCGTTCGTGCAGGTAAACGAAACGTATTTATTTTACTGTGTTATTGTTGCTCGTTCTTGTTGTACTATTTTCTTTACTACCTGACGGTTTAAGATAATATACAATTGTAAAATTGTTCAATATGAATACGAAATAGAGCTTAAACAAACATTGCCATTAGAAAACATTTGAGAGTAAAATATATTAGCGTCTTGAGTTGAATGTGTAACATCATGGACATTAATATAAAGGCCTTTAGGAAAGCACATTATTTATTTTATCCAGTGCTTTCTGTTTTGTTGTACTGAGCTATTCAGATGCCAAACTAATTTTAGAAATAGTCCTGAATGCACTTCATCATTGATGATGACAGAAGCACCACAGTGGCCACCTATTGCCTCCCTCAGATCTTCTCCATTATTGTCTTCAAGAGGCATTATAGCCGTCTTATCCAGCTGATGGGCCATGCACTGTACCCAAAGATGAGTGGGCAGGGGTGCCCAACAGGGTCAGATGTTTCTGCCCTTATGCCATGGCCCATTATTCAAAAGCTCTTATTCTGCTAGACCCCCTGGGTCTGTGTAAGCCTTGCAGACTGTGATCCTGTTGTCTTATTAAATGAAGCTACGGGGCACAGAAGTCATCAACCTTAGGTTTCTGACACAACAATCAGCATATGCAATGTCACCTCCAGCTGACCTCTTGTACGACCTTTGTAATGAGGTTGAACATTTAAGAAATAGCAAATAGAGGCTGGAATGGAGAGATCTGTAGCCATCAGCGGTGCTAAGTGACCACTGTGATGAAGTGATTCTATAATCATAATAACAAAATCCCATGATCTTCAGACTTTGACCCTTATGAGGTCATAATGGCCCCTTTCATTCAGCAACACACGTTGGCTCTTAAGTGAGAATTGTCTAATTATAAAGCTATACTTCTTCAACAAAGCACCATATTCAACTTTAGATAATTGACAGCTTTAAAAAGTTTGCATAACTACCATGGTTACGCAGAAAGTATGTGTGACTGATTACAGAGCAGATTTATATAGAGTAGATGAAGGAACCTCAAATTACAGATATAAAAACAAAAAATACCTAAATTAAGAAAGGATGAACTAGAAAGAAATACAAATTTGATAAACCTAAGTTGTGATAAATTAACAGTATCTCATTAACAGTATGTCCCAATGTTGACATACACTGCATACTTTTTCTGTCATCATAAACAAAACATCAGTTGTTTATTTGTCCTTTGAGATTCTTAACCCCCAACATAATACTTGATTTTATATGATGGATTAAATTCATGTTTCATGCAATATTTTATCTAACTTGTACTGATTTTAACACATAAGAAACAAAATAACTTATGCTGACTTATACATACTACTTTCAATGTTATATTTATTCCTTACAAACAATATTCAAGCAATATTGAGGATTTTAAAAAATAATGACTGACATTGAATCAAATTACAAAATTACATTTTCTAAATAAATAAATAAATAAATAAACAATGATTTTCTTATTCAATTCCTATTAAAGCTCCTTTGGGTAGATTATGGTGCTTGGAAACAAGCCAGAGGGGTTATTATAAAAAAAAAAAAACGTGGTAAACTCACTGCTAAATATGCTGTATAAAACATAATAAATAAACAATACATATGGAAAATAAATATACAATAAAATGAAACACTTTTAGAATGAGATCTCTTTATTATTCGTAATAAAATTACAGCCTTACAAAATGTGAAAATAAAATCAGACTTTTGTTAGTATGCAAATTTTTACAAAAGAGCACAAAGCAATCATTAATCAACACACAGAAATGATTTATAATAACAAGTCATCCAAAATCCTAATGGCAATATTTAAACAATGCAGCAGCTACTTTGAAGGTTTGTTTGGATCAAACCTTGCTGAGTTTCAGGCTCAGGGATATTTCATAATGGGCTCACTGCATAAGGTCCAAAGTCACTGCTCCGATTTTACCAAGGCAAAATGTGATGATGGATAATCTCACCCCCCCACCAGTCCCCCCTCATCCTCTCTAAGGTTCTTGTCAGGTAAAGTAAGGCTCGGGTCATACATCTCAAAAGGTATTTCAGGTTTTGCTTCAGTTCTATGAACACGTGGCCTTGAAAATTCACCTGGTTTCTGCATTTGGCAGTCAGGTCAGGAGTAATGACTTTCACCAACAGATCTGGCATTTCAGGGATGAAAGCTGTCATTCTTGTTAGACATTGAACTCATGAGCCACAAATGAAAAGGCTATTTTGCCCCATATCTTCCTGTACGATCATATGACGGGATAAATCAAGTGAAATGCGCTTAACAGGCAGTGTGATAGGCATTGGCTTGGCTCCATAAGACCAAAAAGCCAATGCAGCTTAACGGATGTGTTGTTACGATTAATCGGCCAAGTAACTTTATCCTACATTTAGATTAGCTGCTAATGACTTGAGAAGCAGGTGCTTTGCAATCCATGGAAAGTCCACATAACCCTGAAAACAACAAGCCTGTCAACAGCAACAAGGAAGAATTTAGGATTCAAGTACAATTAAAACAAAGGTATGAGGAAGCTTTCTGAATTGAAAACAATTTTGCAACTTAAGAAGTATGCAAATATCCTATGAATAAACCTTACTGCATTCAGAGAATAAAAATAATACTTTACTTAATGCTATGGTCAACATCTGAGTTCAGAAAATGAAAGATCTCTTTGATGCATCACCATTAATTAAGCTTTCCTATTCCATGTCTATCTTTTTCAGAATAATTTGTGTGTTCATTAAATATATGACAGTTTAGTTTATAACCACTCAATGAGAGAAGACTATGGCAAATCCATTGTTAAACAAAAAAAGAGGTAAACAGGCACATGGACCAGCTTAAAAGGCTTCATGTTGCCTCTTCCGTCCTTTACTTTTCTCCTCTACTCACTGCATACACCTTTGACCCTGAATAAAGTATTTGCTACAAGATCTTTCTCTAATGCACATGGAGTGCTTCCAGAAATGGCACCACAGCCATGTACTGTGTGTTTGTGTGTGTGTGTGTGTGACTGTACATTTGTTATCACCTAGGAAAATAGAGAATATAAAATGTACCATGGTCTGTTAGTGCAGTAAAAATGCAGCATAAATATTCTAATGTACAAGATAAATTTCCTTTATACAATTTATAATAATAATATACTAGCATCCACTATAATTATTGAAATCATCACTGATCCTCTGAGAAAATCAGTAGAATTATCAGTAATACTTGCAACTGGCGTATTTCAAAGTGCAAATTACAAATCGTGCAAAAAAAAATAAAAATCTGATTTAAATAGGAAATCATAAATTCTTTGATGTGCTTGGAGTCCAGAAGAAGATGTGAACCCTACCTGTCCATAGTGAAAGTGCCTGTTGGTTTAGAAGGAGTGATGAACCAAAGAATCACTGTCCTCTCTTCCCCTCCTTGCCTCATCTCCACTCAGCTGAATTTGTCTTGGATATTCATTAGGCTGCTGCTAGACTCGACTCTTTTGGCTGTGGATCAGGATGAGAGAATAGATTTGAACTAAACTGGCAACAGATGCAACAGAATAATCAATGCACAGTTTAACATTGAAGTCAGAGACTTGCTTAGAGCATTAAAATGTTTTGACAGATGCTAAAATTAGTAGTTTTCAAGACCGCTTGGTTAAATACTGTCTGAAAGTCATTTACCATGAAATCTAAAGCAGTAAGGATCAAGCATGCACAATTAACACTATCAAAGACCTTGGCCCTTTCCTTAAACTTTCTAAAGACACAATTTGCAAGGCTAGGCAAGTTATTTACGGTGTATAAGCTTGTGCTTCTTTTGTTCTGAGTGCAGGAAGCTGCTTAAGTAAAAGATGATGGGGAGGAAGAGCATGAAGCTGGACACTGCGATGACAGGCACCGTCTCCTCCCGCGGCAAAAAGCAGCTAAAGTTTGTACTCCACAGGTGCTGTGTCATATTCATCTGATAAATAAGCAAGGTATTGATACCACAATTCTGATAGTTCTATCATAATCTGCTACCATTAAGGCTGGTTCACACTGTACCAACAAAACTTTAGCAAAAACAGAAGAAATAACAAAAGTACTGTAGTTCAATTAAGAGGAAGCTATATAAGCCATTTAAGATGAATGGTGGTAAAAAAAAAAAAAAAAAATAATTCTAAAATACATTGTACCAACAAAAACAAAACAAAAACAATGTGTTTAGTAGATAGTTCTATGATTTTATCCTAAGGAAAATGCATTTTAGATGTACATTTTATAATGGATTTTAATACATTTCCTGAAAATAAAACCAATAAGTGGTGTTCCTACCTTCTGTAAAGTCTGGAATACACTACACCACTTTTAATAGAATAGTTCATCCAAAAAAAAAAAAATTGCCATCACTTGATCACCAATGGATCTTCTGCAGTGAATGGGTGCTGTCAGAATGAGTCAAAACCACTAATAAAAGCATTACCATTATCCACAAGTAATCCACATAACTTCAGACCCCACTAATTAATGTCCTGTGAAAAGCTGCATTTTTGTAAGAAACCAATCTAACATTATGACTTACTTAATTTCAAACTATTGTTTCTGGCTAAAATATGAATTCTCTATGCACAAATATGCACAAATCAAATACAAGTAAAAAAAAAAAACAATTAAATAAAGAAGTCCCAAACAATTCTAAACAAATATGTTGCTGGATTTTTTTTTACTGGAGGAAGCGTTAATATGTATTATGGACATGCACCCTTTGGCTTCACAAGACGTTAACTGATGGACAGAGTCATGTGGATTTCTTGTAGATTATTGTGATTTTTTTACCAGCTGTTTGGACTCTCATCTGACGCCACCCATTCACTAATGAGGATCCACTGGTGAGCAAAGCCATGCATTGCTAAATTTCAAATCTGAACAGCTTGTAAAATATGTTTGATATTCTCCATTTGGATAAATACTCTAAGGCTCAAAAAAGCTATGCCCCTCATAACAACTCAAACTGGCCAAAATCTGAAGACTAGCTCTGACTTTGGCAACTATGGTCAATGCATCTGTCAAATTCAAGGAATTTATTTATTTTTTACATAAGTCATATCCTGTATTCCACCCTTTAGTTTGCACAGATGTAGGACTATAGAGGGTGCTGTTTTACAATTCTCCCAGAATCCCATATCATAAATCTTAATTTTATCATAACTTAGGACTGTGTTTAAATCCAATAACAGGGTTTGTGTATATTAGTGCAAACTCACTGCATCTTCTAAATCAATGCAGAGCATTTGGTTTTTCTCCATTCTACCATATACCTCGTTCAACCTTTTGTATATGAGGCTTTTCAGTCTTTACACAGTTCAGTGTGGTTCCTCTATTAAGAGAACAGCATACTCTCAAACTCAAGTAATCTCTTTTAACCAAGCTCGTACCTATATGAGCCATTTGATTTTACCTGATATGGTTCAAAGCAGGAGAATGACTGATTCTGAGTGGCTATGAAGTGAAGAGTATCATTGGAAAGAGCATCTTGATCTTCATTCAGGCATTCTAACATGCAAAAAATATTAGAATTATTCTCTAAATAATCATAACTAAATAAAAACAAATCATAAAACAGACAAAATTTCTTCATACTGCAACAAGTGGTTAAGAGTGAAAATGCTTAAGGGAATCATGCAGTCTAATACCTGTTTTAATTGAACCTACAAAATTTAAGGCTATGTTACTTAAGCTTGCATTCTGCTGATGTCCAGATCTCATCTAATTCGATGAAGAGGGTATAGAGCAGTATCAACCTATCAGAAAACATGTCATGGCTGTCATGGCAACTGACATTTCCAGAGGCAGACTATGAGGACTACACATAATGACAAGTCATAAAGTATTTTGCAATTAACTTCTACAGCTGCAGTCCATAACTGATTTGTGACCCTGGACCACAAAACCAGCCTTAAGTCACTGGTATATTTGTAGCAATAGCAAACAATATAGGTTAAAATTATAGATTTTTTTTTTACTGCCAAAAATAACAGGATATAAAGTTAAGATCATGTTCCATGAAGATGTTTTGAAAATGTCTTACCTTAAATATATAAAAACTTAATTTTTGATTAGTAATATGCAATGCTAAAGACTTCTTTTGGACAACTTTAAAGGTGATTTTCTCAATATTTAGATTCAGATTCCAGATTTTCAAATATTTGTAAAAATAATAAGTGACGTCACATTCAGCCAAGTATGGTGACCCATACTCAGAATTCGTGCTCTGCATTTAACCCATCCAAAGTGCACACACACAGAGCAGTGAACACACACACACACACCCAGAGCAGTGGGCAGCTATTTATGCTGTGGCGCAGCTGGGGATTTGGTGCCTTGCTCAAGGGCACCAAGTCGTGGTATTGCCAGCCCAAGATTTGAACCCACAACCCTAGGGTTAGGAGTCAAACTCTAACCACTAGGCCAAAACTTCCCCATCTTAGCCAAATAGTATCTTCCCCTATGTTAGCCAAATAGTGTCCTATCCTAACAAACCGTACATCACTGAAAAAAAAGTATTTATTCAGCTTTCAGATAATGTTAAGACAATTTTAAAAAGTTTACCTTTTGCGTCAGATTTAATAAAAACAACTTGTACAATGTCAAAAAAAAACATACAGTACATATTGACATCTTAAGCTTTTTTTGTTCGTTTGTTTTAAAAGGTACAATGAGAATATTATAGGCATACTGATGTGTAACTATTTAAATAGACTTGGTTTATTTTATAATAACTTAAAATATCTGTTTAAGCATACTAAAATATTCCATTGTCAAAGTGAGTCGGCTTGGTGAAACCAGGGTGAAACAGTGAACACACAAAATCACGAGACATGAGTGCATGTGACTCGTGTAATTCTTCAAACTACGCAAGAACGTTTATAGGCACTTTAGTGTTAGACTTGGGATGAGCACCTACTTTGTCAAATGATATGCTTTTCTAAATGTCCTCCAGACTGTTGAAGCCGGTGTAACAGTTCTGACAGACTTTGACAGGTCGTGCATAAGTCACGAGGCAGTTCGCCAAATTCACGTAGCGTTCACAATAGATACGAAGCAGTTCAGTACAATCCTCGTTGACTTCAAAGCCTTTTGGAAATGTAGATAAAAACTGATCCCAGAGAGCTGTTCTGTGATACAGGCATGACTGCTGATGGCAGCTTTAGTGAACTATAGCCACTAATTTCTAATGGCGAAAAAGAGCAGTTAGCAACGGCAACGAAAGTAACATCACATTCAGCAAATAAGCATACTGATACAAATGTAAATTTCGTTAACAATTGTGACTCAGCACAGTTTTCTGTTGTCCTTATTTTCCATATGTCTCAGTCACATGACCACTAGGGTAATCTCGCGATAGACGGGATTTCAACTGATGGGTGCACCTGTAATGTCTAAAGTGAAATTGAAAGAACTGGAAATTTAGTCTCGTTTCATCCATTTATAATTGTTTTGTGTCTATACAATGTACTATTTTAACTAAACTATTTTGCTTTAAGTTGATCGGAACTAGACTTATTATTATTCAGAGTTGAATTTCTGCATGTTGCTCAATTTTTTTTTTTACAGAAAGAGCTTAATAGGGTCACTGATGGCTCTGGCATCTATTTAACGTAAAATATATGAGATACCCTTTTGTTTTTATGACATATACATTTTACTATTAGTTTATAACGCTGTGAATTTTCACTTTTAAGGAAAGTATTTATGGTGCTGTTACGTTTTGCTGGTGTTAAAGAGAAATTTAACAGCTTCTAAAAAGTTGCAGAATTAGTTTATTTCGTTCAAGTTTCTGATCATGCACACAGAATATAGTCTATTTATTTTATTTATCCCTATCAGTATTAATCTATTAGTCAGTGTGAATTTTAAAAGGTAGCCTACTACAACATAAAGGCAAACAGTTTAAAATCGGGTTTGATAAGCATTTTAATATATTCTCACTGTATTCTTTTTGCATTTCATTATTCTGTGTGTGTTTGGAGACTGTCTTTATGAAAACGTGCTGCATCCTCTCTCTTCTCGGTTTTTGACACCGTGTGCAATTTTGCGAATGTAGTCTATAGCGCGCGCGGCCAAAAATAATTACGGAGTCAAGGTAAACGATCTGGGCTCCGATTCTGATTGTGTTAATTGTCGCAAACCCTCGAATCAAGCCACTGCAGTCAATGGTCTTTAATGTGAAATTAGTGCCTCTTGATAACTTGCAGTCCGCGGCAATTCTGCAGTCATGAGAGCCTGATGGAAATGGGGGACTGAGAATGCCTCACATTAAGGGCTATTCTACTGCGTGCGCTGATGTCTGAGGGTAAATTCGCAGGTTTTATGTCGTGGATTGTTGCATTAACTCTCCACTACTACAGTGTAGCAGCCAGAGGCGTAGGTTTGATTTTGAGATTGATGGGGACATTCCCGGAAGCTGAGGATTCAGGAAATGAATAGTATAACAAATAATGACAAGGAGGCAGTTTGGCTGACTTATTAACTTTACTCTGCTTATAGTGTAATGCAATAATTAATTATGTAATGTTACAGGTAACAAATGACAAGGAGGCAGTTTGGCTGACTTATTAACTTTACTCCGCTTATAGTGTAATGCAATAATTAATTATGTAATGTTACAGGTAACAAATGACAAGGAGGCAGTTTAACATACTTATTAACTTTACTCTGCTTATAGTGTAATGCAATAACTAATTCTGTAATGTTACAGGTAACAAATAATGACAAGAAAGCCGTTTAACAGACTTATTAACTTTACTCTGCTTATAGTGTAATGCAATAACTAATTCTGTAATGTTACAGGTAACAAATAATGACAAGGAGGCAGTTTGACAGAGACTTAACTTCACTTAACTTTGTGTCTACTGTCTTGTTCCGAATCCTTACTATTTGAAGTAGCCAAACACATGTCTACGTCTGTCATTAACAGAAATGAACTGTTGGCATATTTGTTTTACATCAACTTTGTCCAGTTTGTCCTGGTGGACATGGCACACAGCAATACTGTTAAGTCTCACTTGTGCCATTGTTGATCTGAGCCATGTTTTCAGTCTCCTAAGAGCACTGAAACTTCTTTCAGCCTCAGCTGATGAGACTGGGATGACTAAAAGCAGCCTGACAAGGGTTTCAACTTGATCAAACAAGCCTCTCACTTCAATAGCCATTCCTCTCATGATATTAGCCACTTCAGTACTTGATTTGAAAGTATTTTTAGTCCGAAACATGGCTAATTGGACTTTTAGATTATCCCTATTCAGTTCTGGATAGTGATCAACAATGTCATTTACTTTTCCAGTCAGTAGAATTTCCTCTAGCTTCTGCAAGACATCTAAATCTGGTTGGTTGAAGAACCTGTCCTGAAGCTGGGCATCAACACAATCTATCATTTTATAGAACTCTGTTCTATAATGCTCCTCAGCTGACTTGGGAGTGTGCTGGCTCGCCCCACCAGTGTAACGTTTTGGTGGCTGTCTTTGGTGAGGAATCTGAATAGACTCCATCCCAAGGGAGTCAACCATTGCCACTGCTTTCTGAAACACCTCCTGAAAGCTGTCCTCATTTCTTTTTCCTATTAGAGTAGATCTGACACAGTCTATTGACCTTCTCATTCCTGCAATTGTTTCTGTCCGTTTTTGCAGGGACTTGTTCAGACACTCTAACTCAACAATCACTTCTAACGCCAAAAAAAGTCCAAGCACAGTTTTACCCTTTTCAAATCTCTCTCGTAGTCCATTTGCCCTCACACCTGTGTTAGACCCATTTGATGCCATCTCCTCCAAGCTAGATAAAACACTCTCATACTGAGACAGCACTGCTCTGATAGCTTTTCCTCGGACTGTCCACCTGGTTGGGCACAGAGGTCTGAGTGATATCGACTGTCTTTCTGAACCTGCTGCTACTGCTGAAAATAAGGCCTTAAATTTCCCAGACTGGTGGCTTAATGTCCCTAGCTCATGGACCCACTGCAAGGCATCACGTATCACGGGACTGGCTAGGCAAGCGGACTGTGTGATCAAGTTAAGACAGTGTGACCCACAATGCACATGCAAAGCCAATGGCTGCTGTCTTTTAAGTTCTGCTTGTGCTCCTGAATGTCTTCCTGACATATTGGCTGCACCATCATATGTCTGACCCCTTAGACAACTCATAGGAATATTTAGCCTCAAGAGGACATCCGCAGCCACCCTAGCAATTTCTACTCCAGTTGTCCCTGGAACTTCATATAAACCAACAAAAACCTCTTGTGGTATCAGGTCATGGTCCACATATCTAAAACAGATAGATTCTTGCTCTACTCCTGAGACATCTTGAGTGCCATCTATGATGAGTGAGTACTGCAAAACTGGTAGAGACTGGATAGAGACTGCAATACTTCTGACAATACAATTTCCTAACAATTGCAAAATCTCATTTTGCACTGGAGGAGAGGTATAGTCATGACAACGGGATAGCCAACTAGAGAGACTAGCATCATCTTTGGCTTTAAATTTCAAAAGCTGAAATAGATTCCCATCTTGGGTCTCATGGCCTCGCAGTGCCAGACCCTGCCTAGCTAGGTACTGTACTGAACTTACAATATTTTGCAGGCAGTGCCTAGCATTATCTTGTTGCTTTGCCCAGGCACTTGAGAGTTGTGAATCTACTGGGTTTGCTTCTTGAGCACTAACTGTGACTGCATGATGATGCGATTTGCTATTCTGGTGGCGTTCAAAGCTAACAAGAGCATTCTTCCAGTTACTAAATCCCTTAGAGGAAAACGCAGGGTCTGCTTTTTTGGACAGTGTATTTTTCTTTATTGTGTATGTTTTCACACAGTAAAAACAGAGAATTCCCTTCACAGTGGGGCTATAGTGAAGCCATGGATACTGCTTGTACCAATTTTCCTGAAAATGGAGGACCCTATTTGACAGCTTTTGAACTGCAATGTTCTTGGGGTGAGGTTGGTTTGGCTTGATGTCAAAGTCCAGAATATCTCCAGTTCTACACTGTTCTTCATTGTTGTCACTCTGTTCTTCGATGTCGTCACTTTCACAGTTACTCTGTCTATTGCTGTCTACAGATGGATCAGCATCCTTAAAAATACACCACAGTACACAATTAACCACTCTGTATCAACTACCGCATATGAAAAATACATCTACACTATGATAAGGCTAGTAAGCACTTTATGCCCATATTATTAAAACCATGTATGATGAGTGATTAATAAACCTCTAAATATACCAGTGCAATATCAATGTAATACAAAACAAATATCTACATTTACTCTTATGATTACATTGTTACCAGCCTAGCCCTCACCTGTGACCCTGCCTCTCCACTTGCCTCTCTTCCTGAGCTACTACCTAGCAGGACTGTTTCTGTCACCTGATAAAATGAAACAATGCATACAAATGAACAATGCAACAACTTGTGCCTGATCAAAGCGCTCATTTCAAACTCACATTGACGAACTATATAGCAGATCATCTGCCTAACAATTGTCTCAATAATAAATCTCACTATACTAACATGTCAACATCATGTCAAAACTTGACCTCACCTGTGACCCTGCCTCTCCACTTGCCTCTCTTCCTGAGCAACTACCTAGCAGGACTGTTTCTGTCACCTCAGCTGGCAAAACAACACATTGACAGAATTAACAGGGAGAGAAATCTTAGAAAAAAAATTGCCGATGACTCTACCCTTTAGCAATTGAGAAAATATTTTAAATGACTTACTTGTATTTGTTTTAAAGTAGCTCCTAATATCTAACTTTCTTTTTTTAGCTGCCATCCTGACTCAGCACATCAAAAAAAAAGCCTAATTGACAAACACATTTGTTTCACTATATTAGTAAGCTCAGGACATTGCAGACTTCCACTTTTTTATCAAGTACAAAATTCATATTTTACACAACCCTTACAGAAACTTGTGCAAAACACTAGACTTAAATAGAAACATGATTTGTCAGATTTATAAATCTTTTTAAATAGCAAATATAAAATAGTTGTCATGATCTTTTAGTGTAAGTGCCCATCACAAAGTGTACACACACACACACGCACACATTTTTTGTACTGTACAAACTGTGTAAAAAAAAAGTCTACACGAACCCTACCCATCACAGAAAACTTTTTTGCATTTTCAAAAACATCAGTTAGATAATTTATAAGCTGTTTTCCTCATGTGAATAAAAAAATCCTTGTCCCCATAAGGATTTCAAATATTGCCATCGTTGTGGGGCATTTTACCCCCACAAGGGTTTACCAGGACATACAGAGACAGACAGACAGACACACACACACACACACACACAAAACACCCAACCCCACACACACACAGTTTGGGTTGGCTACTTATCCCGCGATTGTCATACATTGAAAAAAAACTGCACTGTCCCAGAATCAATATTTGACGCGATTTGTCCCGTATTTTGGCTCACATAGCTGTTGTTTTCTTTCTCCCTCACTTACCGCATCTAGGTTTCGGAGGAATTTTGCCGCTTCTCACAACCGAATTAAGCTACAGCCTCTCACAAGTTAGAAAGAAAAAGCACAGCCAATCGGATTAGCGATGTGGGTTCGTGAGGCGGGACTTCTACGAGATCACCAATTGTTGTGTACCAGGAATTGCGCTTTTTTTACAGAACGCTCTTGTAAGAGTGGTTTTATATATAAATATATTTTAATTTATATATAAAATTTGTTTTATATAAATATATATATTATTATTGCAAGGGACAAATCAGTGGTCATTGGATATTGGTAGGGACACGTCCCTAGCGTCCCTACTAAATTCTACGCCCCTGGTAGCAGCTCTGTTATTGTGATAGCCTTAAATTGGATGATCCAAGTCATCCCTCCACTCCTCCCCTCGGCAGCTGAATTCATTGATTTGCAAACAGGGAGTTTATGAAAGAGGTATACAAAATCGTGATACCAAAAGGACGTTTGCAGTGAAAATATTACCAAATATTTGATATATGTTAGGTTATATATGTTACGTTACCTCACATGTCCTGGAAGAAATAAAGATTATTGATCATTGTGAAACTAATCAGGTTTTATACAGGTAGGCCTACTATTACCTTGTGCATTAAGGCTTCATTTGAATGCACAACGGAGAAAGAGGCAATTGAACGAGGACAAAAATCACTAATTAGGCTGCCTAAGTGAAGTATCTTCATCGACTGGAGAGCTCTTAAGCAAAGGGATGAGCCTGGACAACTTGGTTTAAATTCTGAAAATTATCAGTGTTCATGGCTCAAGATTATCCTAATGAATTTTTAAAAAGAAAAGCAGGTTTTCAAGGAACTACAAGAGACATTGATTTCATGGGTCACCTGACCCTCACAATGATTTCTGAGGTAGCCTAAATGAGGCGTGTGATCGTGATGACTTTATCCCGAGATTAATTATTTTTTTCTTCCAATTAAGGCGTTTCAAATCTTAAAACAAAATTCTGCCATTCAAATAAAACTTTCGGAATAAAACACCAATAACAGCTACACAACTGAATGTGGAATCTTTTGATCGTTTGTCTCATGTGAATAATTTAGTTAATTTTGAGAATTATAAAATAAAATTATAAAATAAAATGAGAAAATATAAATACAATATTTTTAGATTAAAAAATAAATGCGATTCGGTCTTGTTTTTTTTGTTTTTTTTCTCAAGTGCCTTAACTTTGACTTGGTAAATCATGACTCTGACCATACCCAGCAAGCAATAGCCGTCATTTCAACGTCTGGGTTAAATATAGACCAGATATAGTCCGGCTATGTGTAACCCACTTTTAGCCCAAATAACATTTAATCTGGATAAATGTATTTTTTTTGCAAAATAACTTGTGAGATGTATGATATTCCATCATGTACGCAGAGTCTAACGTGATTACAAGTTGTTTGGTTTACTTTATTTTACATGTTATATGTGTAGGCTGTGCGTAGCCACGATTTAGCTCGTATTCAGACCCGGCTATTGTAGCCCACTTTTTGTCAAAACTGATTAATTGTATTTTTTTGCCAGGCAGTGCATGAAATGGTTAATATTCAATCATGTTCGCATTGGTATGATATCAAGGTTCAATACGTCATTTCACGGCATGGCAGATCACGATTTAGCTCCGAATTGGACGGGCTATATGCGGTCTGCTTTAGCCCACCTGGCGAAATTATTGCAATCTGGGCTCAGATATAGACCAGCGACCTAGAATATTAGTCTTTGAAATGTTTTCGCTTACACAGCTTAATATATATTTTCTGTCAAACATTCATACACAATCTACGATAAAAATATCTAATCAAATGCAATTGCATTTCCCAACCGCTAGATGGCACAATTGAAACACTACTGAGACATGTCTACTGGAACTAATGCCATTGCGTGACTAGATCACTTAAGCCAAATCTCGCGATAAACATTTCCGCCATTTTATTTTACACGAGGCAGCTGTCGGAGTGCAACGGGTGAGCAACAGTCTGAGTGAAAACCTTCACATTTCTACTTCGATCTTGTAAGTATGCGTGTTATTTTTGATATGTTTATTGTTTAAATTAGTTAGCTGTTATAATGTGTAGAAACCGTGACATTTTAACATTAACATTGCAGAGTACTTCTTTTCTCCAAAAAGTTAACGTTACCTTGCACGTGTTATTGCAAATGTATCTAAATTCAATGAATGTGGTAAGCATGAAACTATGAAACTTATCATTACTATTTTTTTATTATTATAAAGATACCAGTATTTATTTGTATTTAAATTAGAGTTGATTTAAAGCAAATTCTGTAAGTACTTTACATAAAATTTAACAGCAGCATAGTGCAACATGAAAAAAAAAAATAAAAATCCTCTCCATTTAATAAAAGGTAGTGGCAAACATAAAGTCTTTAAACTAGTTTGTAAATAATTAAAATATGCAGCATACATTCAGTTTTCAGTGAATTTGTTTCAGATATAAATTTGAATGCTGCTTCTCCATGTTTTGTTTTGACTTTGGAGATATAAAAGTAGCTGGCTACTGTCCCAGATGTCCTGAGAGGTCTGCTCTGGATGGTTCATAGTGCATCAGAAGATTAGAAATTTACTTTGGCCTTAAAATGTTAATTTAATAACCAACTGTAGTTTTTGGATATTAATTTTTTGACAGACAGATAGCCAGTGTAAAAACCTCAGAACTGGAGTGATGTAATCCACTTTATTTGATTTAAAGACACTGTTTATTGGAAATTATCCTGCAATCAGTCAACAAAGTACAGCAATTGAATATACAGAACACTTGTCAGTGACTACCATTAAATGTCTTGTTACCAACATTCATCAAAATATATATTTTTTGTGTGTGTTCAACAGAAGAAAGCCATACAGGTTTGGAACCAAGTGAAAGTGAGTAAATGATTACATGTTGTTGTTTTTTATTTTATTTTTTTATTTTTTTTAAGTGTCTATGCCTATAAGTATTTTTTATGTTTATTAGAGTTATATGAGTAAGTGATAAAGAATGATTTATAATGATAGTTCACTTTGAAATTAAATTTTGATATGTTTAAGCTTACCTTATGGGCATCCAAGATGTAGGTGTCTTTGTTTCCGCAGTAGTTTCAATTTTTATATTTTTAGGTCAAACTGTTCTTGTCTGTCAGTCATATAATGCAGGTCTATATGGTCACCACCTGAAAGAGCATGCACAGAGAAGTCCAAATTAAACAATTCCCCACCATACACACTGATAGCCTAAGACACGAAACGAGCGGTTTGTGTCAGAAAACGAACAGTATTTATATCGTTTTACCTCTTATAACACAGCAACGTCGAAGTGATCTGAGGGCGCGCGTGCTTCGGTGTGTGTGCATTCTGGGCTGGCTTAGTCTAAGTGCGGCGCTTGCGCAAATTAAGCCAGAACGCGGACGCATCACACACCTGGAAGCACGCGAGCCCTCATATCACTTGGACGTGGCTGTGTACAAGAGGTAAAAACGATATAAATACTGTTCATTTTCTCACACAGACTGCTCGTTTCGTGTCTTAGTCCATCAATGTGTACTTACAATGGGGAATTGTTTAATTTGGACTTCTCTGTGCATGGCCTTTTTAGGTGGTGACCATAGACCTGCATTATATGACTGACAGACAAGAATAGTTTGACCTAAAAAATTGAAACTACTGCGGAAACAAAGACACCTACATCTTGGACGTTCTTAAGGTAAGCTAAAACATACCAAAATTTAATTTCGAAGTGAACTATCCCTTTAAACTTGAGGGGAAGAACTAAAGTAGAAATGAAAATAAAATCTGTTTTCACCTTCATTAGAATGATAATTTAAAAAAATACTGTATTTCAGTTTCAAAACACATTATGGTAGTAGTCAGACATGTCTTGGGATAACAGTGTTACATAATCAATTATAATGTTAATTTTATTTCCATATTCAGAAGTTATGGATCCCAAATATCTAAGAGAATGGCGACGCTTGAGAGATCGAGTTAATGCTCTCGCTGAAAATTAATAGGTCATTTTCATTGCCATTTAAGTGAAATTACAGAACTTGCATATATGAGCTTGATAAAAATGAACATTCGAGAAGAAAATGTCAGATATATATGTATATGTGTGTGTCTATATAGCCTATATATATATATATATATATATATATATATATATATATATATATATATATATATATATATATATATATATATATATATATATGCATGCCTTGTACAGAATTGTTCAATACGCGTATCGTTACACGCCGTATTGCATCACCACTAAGCAAGCAAAAATGTTCAATTATTGATATTAATTATAATATTGATATAAATTATTGTCTATATTGATATAAATTATATAGTCTCAATCTATATTCTGTTAACTCTATCTATTAAATCATCCTAGCAAAAGTGATTGACTAATTAGTTAAAAAGGATTGTCAACAATGTTTTTTTTTTGAGCAATAATTCTTTCCTTTTTCTCATTTGGCAGACGCAGTGATGACCAGCTTTCCATCAGCTATGGAATGTGAAATAAAAAATGCTATTTCTAATCATTTCAAACAAGCACCAGGGAGGGCAGGGGGTGGGGGTTATGTATCTAAAGTAAACAGTTAATTCTTAAAAATTAATTGTTTTACATATTTTTCCAATGTTTTATTTGTTCATTTTTATGTTTGAATGTTGTCCAAGTTGTTGTTGTCTATATAATTGTTCAAAATAAATCCCTTTATATTCAATTAGTTTGGATGGATTTTAATTTATGAGAACCTGTTATATTTGAGTGAAAAGAATCCTTATGCCTCATTTTGTTGTCTATTACATGTATATGTAGTGTAATGGATGACTAGTCTATTCTTGGGCTATGGTTAGACGTCTATTAGATTTTCACTGACAGCCCAAAATCAGCCTTGTTTTAGCCTAGACCCATATTGCCTGTCTATTAGACGTATGTAGTTGTTTAGCGGTCTAATTGATGACTAGTCTATTCTTGGGCTATGTTTAGACGTCTATTGGACGTATAAATATAGTCGTTCAATAGCTGTCTGATTGTCTATTCTTGGGCTATGGTTAGACATCTATTAGACGTATATATGTAGTCATTTAATAGCTGTCTATTCTTGGGGTATGTTTAGACGTCTATTAGATTTTCACTGACAGCCCAAAATTAGCCTCGATTTAGCCTAGACGTCTCGGCTGTGTTTAGACGGCTATTAGACGTCTATTAGACGCAAAATTGCTTGCTGGGTAGGGACCAGTTAAGGGTTAACTAAAGACTGTGCGCTTTAAGCCGTAGTCTAAACCTGGAGAGAGAGGAGCTGTAAAGTTATGCAGAAGTTATTCTCCATCCTTTGGGACGTCCCTAATCCCCAAAAACCGAGTTCTTTTATGTGAGAACTGTGCCTCTTTTCTTGTTTTGCGCTGCCTATACAACATAAAGTCAGACTGCATTTAATGCTTATGGCGGGATGTGAGGGGGATTTTGCAAATGCGAGGCCCCCTTTCGCCGAAATATTGCTCTCTAAACGTCGTGTGAGTCTACCAACCCAAAGCGACCCCAGATTCTCCCCCCGGTGTCTGACTCGAATGACAAACCAGCCTGATTTCACTGCATCGCTGGGAAATGTTGGGGTTGATAATAGAGATTTCGCTTTCATTTTTTACGGTTGACTTGGTTATTGTTGCTTTTCTTTTGCCCCGATTCCTTCCAGGGATTAGGCCTGACTTCCCCACTAGCAGCGGCCAAAGTGGCCCGAACTGGGGATGACAACTGACGAGGATCAAGGCTTGGGCTATTCTGCCCTCTGAGAGGCAATGTGAACCGAGAAGAGCTGGACAGGAGAAAAGCCCTTGGACAGGAGAAACGCGCTCTCAATGTTCAATGAAGGGATGCCCCTAAATAGCTTAGAGAGCCCTGCAGCCTAATTAATTACTGCTAACTTTCTCGTTAAAACGGGAATAGGCTATAGCTAAACGTTGCGTACGCACAAAATGGGCATAGAAATGTGCGCACGCTGTTTTCCAAGCACTTATCAGAATTTATAAAAAATAAACTTGGCGTAAATATGTGCGCAGCGTACGGATGCTTTTGACTGTGCGTATTTCGATATAGGCTACTCATTTACATTAAATATTCCACTCTCATTAATGGAGATGAAATTACATTAAGTCATTACGCAGAAGTTAAACAAAAATTAGGCTAGCCTATATTAATTTATACATATGTATTTGCAGTTGATGCGCTTAATCACTTGTCCCGAGGCATGCAATGTTTTAATCTAAACTAAACTTTAAATACTTGCGCCGAGTCATACAGGCTTATCTGTTTCCACTAAAAATAGCTAAACGAAGTTCACATTTTCAGTAGAACTGCATACATTTTATCTGATTTGAACTGTTTAAAACAACTGAAATACTATTTGGCCAGTGGAAAAGAATTAGGTCAAGTAAAATAGGCTTATCTGAGAACTAAACAGTTTTGTTTTTCTAGATATTATTCTAAAACATTCTGGATGATTTTGGCAATAAAATTTAATGTGGTACAAATGGCATTTAGTCAGGTCTCTTATTTTTTTTTTTACGTCTTATACCTTTGACGTTAAACATGGTGTCACGTGGGTGGGAATATGCATGGAAATGATATGCAGATGAGGTTATGCATAGTAAAACGAGGGGTTGTAATCTCCATATATGGTTATTTCGGGGAGGAGTGTGGAGATGCACATGCGCACTATCGTTCCATGACTGGGATTTATAAAGGGATTTTTTTTGCGCAGGTTCTGGCAAAGTCTACGCATGGTTTTATAAATCTAAAAACTTTTGTGCGTACATAAAATCTATCTTTTGTGCGTATGTAACCTTCCCAGGACCTCACTATTTTGTATACTTTAAATGTTGGTCTCATATATATATATATATATATGTATATATATATATATATATATATATATATATATATATATATATATATATATATATATATATATATATAAAATAAAATTCAGAACAAAACTGAGACAACTTTTAAAGGGGAGATGATGTACAGCTGCCCCATTAAAATTAAAACAAATTACTTATTTACCCCTAAAGGGTGCATAGTACCTTAAAGGGTAGCCTACTTAACATACACAGTTTCACCTGTTCTCATGTTAATCTTGAGTACCTTTAGAGTATAGTACTGCATCCTTCATATATCCAAAAAGTCTTTAGTTTTATCATATTTATAAAAGAAAATTACAGCTTTCCGATTCTTTCCGGAAAAATCAGAGCTCCTGAAGGCGTGCAGTGAGTGGAGCTAAAATATGGATGTTTCGTGTTGTTTCCATTTAAATAGATTCACTTATGTGCTGATTTCCAACAAAATACAGAAATCTGATGCAATTGTACTGAAATGAATGGGGGTTTTTTTATCACAGGGACAGCTCCATGTTTTAATTTCAAACAATGTGCAAATCCAGCGTCGACTTGGGCCTTGTTTATAAAACATTTGTCACTCAAATGACCAGAACACACAAAGGCACTTGATACACTCTGTTGCTGCCCCGGAAAAACAAACTGCATCCACTGTTTGTGGAAAGCTGGGTTCTTGGGGAAGCTGAACACCATAAACTTTCCCTCACATCCAAAAATGCACTTAATTTTATTAATTTTGAAGGGCACCGACCATTATGTCATGTTATGCTAGCTGATAAAAATGGTGATTAATGAAGATAGTATGTCAGAGCCGTTTGACACATCCTGGAAGTTTCTGTTCTGCTTTAGCAAATCAAACTTCTGTTTATGGTTAGACCTTCACAAAAAATATAGTTTTACAGCTACATATATGCAGGTGGATTTTATTAAACTTATTCTAATAGACAAATATTTGTTTGGGCAAAATGCACAAGTCCTGTTTAATGTTTTTATTCACACTGTGAAAAAATTGTGGATTGTATCAATTGTCTTACTATTGAAAACATACAAAATTAAACCTATTGATAGCACTAATCAATAATATCTTGAGCTTTTCTCCCTCAACTAGACATGTTGACCATTCATGAAGAAGTTAATCTTTATTGACGGTGTTGTGCTCCACTGTCGGCCCGCTTGGCTCGCAGATCCAAGTCTCCAACAAACAGTCGGGATAATTACCAAAAATGTAGCCGACGAACTCGATACACAATGGCGCATTGACTTCCTCACTGTTGGTCGCCTCTTTGGAGCGCCACAGCGAGGCCATCGCTCCACGCAAGTCACCCCAGGCATCGTTCACCCGGAACGGAAGGCAAGGACATCTTGTTTCATAACAAGACACGATGCTGACTTCTTTCAGCTCCAGCGAACTGGACATAAAACTCGGCTGACAACCTCCAGCACAGGACGATCAGAGAGGGAAAAGCGGGTGGTTAGAGTCAGCTTTCTGTGGGGGAAAAGAGTTACAGTTAGAGTTTACTAAGTGGACTTAAACTGCATGAACATTTTAACAGGTCACTTTTTGTTGCCCCTAGGACTTACTCTTTGTGTTATGTTATCGTCTTGGGCTTATAGTGACACCTAGATGCCTGGGTCCATCAACTAAAAAAAAATAAGCCATGATTGTTTGTTTTTTTTTTTTTTAACTGAAACAATGCATCTGAAATCACATACTTCCCTCATATATAGTAGGCAAAAAATAGTATATGAAAAGAGTAGTATGTCTGAATTCATAGTATTCATAATCATTTGGTGTGCATCCGATGGACACTTTGCTATCCCATGAACATGAGGCCCTTTAGGAAAAGGATTCATGAATGACCGTGAAGTGATTCAATGGTCACACATTATTACTTATTCTAAAGAAGTGCCTACCTGATGAAGCCAAAGAGTCCAATAGTGGAAGCAAATGGCATTCAGCTGGTCATGTGATTTAAAAATGGCCACCTTCATTAGGAGATAAATTTTGCAAATGCAATGGATTTCATTATGTAAAACTTATTTAAAGAGGGAAAAATTGCACCTTTAAGAGCCTTAGTCAATTTCCCTGTAATATGTAATATAATTTATCATATTTCTATTTACGTTCGTTTGAAATTAATGTTAACTTTTAATCCAACATATTAAGTGAATACATTTTTAAGGTTTGGTGAGCTGGCAGTTTCACCAGTGATATAGCTGAATGAAAGACCCCCCTACAACTCCTTGTTAGTTGCCAACTATGAACTTTTTTTGCCCTGAAGAGCAGTTCAGTGCAAGTCGGTTCTTATTCACTGGCCGGCTTTTGTGGGCCGCCCTCGCTTTCATTCCTCTGTGCGTTACACCAATTAAAGGAGGACGTGCAGCAACTGTAATGGCCCAAAGAGTGATTGTTTTTGACAAGCAACAAAACACATAGATCTACCCCTCCGATTAGGAAGGCCAGGGGGAGGGTGTATTTTAGGGAGGTAGTGCTCAGCCCAGTCAGTGCCCTTAAAGCGGCATGAGCTATGAGAAGAGGGGTATGGCCTTCAAGGGAAGGGTTTTTTTCTCAAAGACCGGTCATGTCAAAGAGGAGGACAGAAAGATACCCAGCCTCCCACTACCAAGTTTTATACACACTATACCGCTTGCCTGTGTACAAGTGTCAGCTTTTACCACACCAGGGCTCAGTTTGAGAACTCTGGAATTCCAGAATCAATGAAATTCCTGAAGAGCCAGATCTCAACACACAGACCAAATCCCACATATATTAAATCCAAAGCTAGGCTTTGCTTGGTGATTTATATCAGTCATAATCAAATAAAAAGAGCAGCTTGGGTTCATGTGGCCAGGACAATACAGTTCCTGGAGGAATTTCTCTTCTGTGTGATGTGTAATGTTAGTGAGATTCTTACTGTCTTCTTAAGTGATAATCACTTATGCACTTTTAACTTTCACTCAAAGACTTGACCATTAGACAATTGTTATCTAATTCTGCAACAGAAATTATTTTCTTCATGTCAGTACTCAAAACAATTGACAGCTGTGGTTGCCAGAAATTCACAGTTTAAATGTATGTTTACTGTGAATGGCATATTGATGCATTTACTACATATCATAAATAATAAATCATTAAATTATGTAATGTTAATATATCGATGCACTTGAACTACAAAAATGTGCTTTTACCCTTAAAATGTACTTACAACCAACAGGATAATAGAGGTGGCAAAAAAGAAATCCATGTGATGAATCAGAGTTTTATAAAACATGGCCAATACAGATAGATGGTGTAACACGTGACACTAAACTAATAAAATAAACACTAATTAAATAATATAAAATGTAACACAAAACACATTTATGTTTTTTGACACTGATGACAATGAGCACAAACTAGATTATTTTGTCATGCTTTAATTTAAGCTCCAATTCTTACCACTAACAAAGCATCTTTTGCCTCAATAAACTCCTAATTTGTTGCTTATTAATAAGATATAGTTAGTAGGATTTTAGAGAACTCGAATATGGTCATGGAGAATATGTGCTTTATAAGTACTAATAAACAGCCATATGTTAATAATAGGCATGCTAATAAGCAATTAGTTAATAATGAGAATTGGTCAATAAAGTGTTACCAATTATTTATATAGAACATATTCATGTGATGTGTCATGTAGATATCCTTTTACCGAGAATATACACAAATGAAAATAAAATTTATTGTTTACACCAATTTCTTTATAGTTTTTACATGCAAAAAGCATACATTTCACAATATCTTACAGTGTAATTACATATAATCCAATGTTAATCAATTTACACCGTATATATTTAGCTCAGTTTTTATTGTAGCATTTTTAACCATTTTCAAAAAAAAAAAAATAGCATCAGGAGTAATATTATGCAATTATTTCAACTGAAAATATTTGCTGAAAAAATATTTGACAAATAGAAGCATTCTGTCTCCGTTCATATTTAATACATATACAATTTTTCATGACAGTTGTCACAAATAATTGTGTAAACAGAGCAACTATACCAGTATAGATTAAATGATTTAAATATGATGGACTGCCGAGCCAACAGTCATTCTGTAATGTAACAATACACAAATATAAGGTACCGATACTAATATTGATTTGAAACGAAATGCATAACCGCTCATTAATTGATCACGGTAATGCATTGAGGCAAATCCGGCCGTGGTGGAACGCAGATGTCAGGTGAAAGCCGGCTTTGATCAGCAGGGGTGCGTATGCATTTTGCTCCTTTAGAGAGAAGGCTTTGGCCCAGATGCAGCCATGTTAACTTTGAGTGGCCCCCCCAACGCACTCCTTCCCACTCTTCCCAAGCCCCCAGGTTGCCTTTGCATGACATCATCGCTGAAGCATGCCCCCCAAGCCCCTGTGAATCTCCCCGTCCTTTTTCCCATTGAGCCTCTGCAAGCCATACGTTTCTTTCTCTCCCTCTCCTTTTTCCCCCTCCTTCTCTTTCTCTTCCTCCTCTGCTTCCACCAATCCCCTCCCTTTTTCCTTAACCAGGAGAAGGCATTGTTTGGGGCGAGGGCCTGATCAAAAAACGCGGCCCGCCCAAACTGCGGCCTTTCTGTAAATTCAATAAGCCCACCTTAAAGATTTGCCTAATTAATGGATGACATCTTTGGCTGGAGGAGAGGCGAGGTATTTTGCTCGGGCTCGCTCATTGTTGGCCTCCTAATTAACTTTCCCAGGTCAGCCCGGGTCTCAGCAACCTGGGAGTGAAGAGCTTCATTGTGAGAGGAGTTGTAAACTTACTTTTTTTGCCTCGGCACTTAAAAGGGAAAGCAACTATAGGGAACAGAAAATATCCTATTTAAGGCCTTTGTGAGTGAACTGCCTGCACATGGTCCAATAAAGGAAGTCTTTTTAAATAAGCGTTCATGGTCCTCCCCACAGTCCTCCTCTCCCCTCCCTCTCTCCTCTCCTCTTTTCCTTTTCGGAGCGACGCAGAAAGGTTATGAATGATAGTTTGGGGTCTAAGGAGTGAGGAGCAAGGGCCAGTCTTCTGTGTACCATTTGTGTTTAAACCTTTTGAGAAAGTCTGAGTTTGGGGGAAAAACCTTTCTGGTCTGTCTGCCAACTGTATGATTAGCGGTTCTCACTAGGAAGACGAGAAATATGAAGTTTGAAACATGGACATATTTGGCCTTATCTCTTTCAGTTCGGCCACCTACAACGGAGATAGTCATGGTGACGGATGCAATTCATGTAAACGTAACACAGTAATATCAAGCTTAATGAAAGATAAAGCTGATCGTGGAGAATGAACGGAAACAACAACAAAAATCACTCTTTGGGAAAACAATGCATCCATCAGTTACACCTAAAAATGAAATCCCCTCCCCTCCACCCCGCCCCAGCTCCAGCTTCAATATCGCCTCACCTCCCCTCCCTCTACACCCTCTGTCTGATCCCAAAATCCAAGCCTCCTCATGTAATGAGCGGGGTGTGATCTTCCCACAGTCACTGAGGCCAGCTTCAGCATCAAAACATCAGCTATTTCAGCTCTGTCTGACCTTTACGGTCTTTTGCTAGTGTAACATATACAATTATAAGCTATTCCAAGCTATTTTTTTTTTATTATTGAATTAATAACTGGTGGAAATGTACAAATGAAATTCACAAGACAAGAGGATTATAATAGCTAATAATGCATCCTTTTTTTTCTTTTTTTTAGTTAAAAAATAGATAGATAAATGCATATGTTTTGTAAATTAATTTTCATTTGAAATATTATTTTACTTATTTATATTTATTCAGTAGCTAAATACTGTATTGCATGTATGTCAAAATAAATCAAAAGGTGCACAAGTGAGCTTGACAAATGTATTAAATTATCAAAGTCTATAAACTATTTTTATTGTATTTGATTTTTATATAAAATAACTGTTGTTGGACATCTTTACATACTTAGTGGTTAGTAGAAAAAAAAGATACTTTTTACTTGATTTTGGTAGCACCTTACAATAAGGTTCTATTTGTCAGCATTGGTTAACTACACCATAATCTAACAATAAAACAAATTTCCAAGAGATAATTACAAGATTTACTTATTATTAAAGTTTATTAAAAAGTAGCATTTGTTCATATTATTTAATGGAGCTGAACTAACATTGAACATCTGTATTTTTATTTAATGTTAACAAATATGAATAGAAAATATAACAAATGTATTGCTAATTTAGTTGTATTAGTTAATGCATTAACTAAAGGCATTGTACTGTAGTGTTACCAGGCTGCTTTGACACAATCTATATTGTACAAATCACTACAGAATTAAAAGTGACATTTATATGTGTGTGTGTGTGTCTGTGTGTGTGTGTGAGAGAGAGAGAGAGAAAGAGGATTATTTTAACTATTTAACAAATATATTATTTAATATGTAAATAATATATTCTATATTATAGAATTTAATTAAATTTAATTAAAATGAATTCAGGACACAGAACATACAAGCATAACTATAGTCAAAAATTATCCAATTCTTTCAGTGTCACCTCACATATGACAACAAAAAGCAAAATCAATAAATAAAGAAAAGTCCAAAATATCAAATAAATCATATCATATTATAGGCATAAAATGATGTGATGGGCTTTGGCAGCAAATCATTTCGGTGAAATATGCCATTGATGAACCGTCACTGAAGAGACAAATAAGAGAGTGCAAACAAGTAGACGAAAGTTGATGTCACAGCAGAATAAAGTTTGTCATTTCGTGCCCCTAAAGTGTTTGCCGAAATGGTGTGAACGGCTAAAGCCTCTTTAGCCAGCTGTCATAATTTGTTAACGAGGCCTTTCAAAAAAGCAGAATGATAATGAGAGGACAGAAAAAAGAGACAGGCAGCGAGAGAGGGTAGAGGGGGTGCCCTTCATGAGTGACTGTGGAAGCGGAGAGTCGGTCCCCAGGGAGCCGGGACGGGGGGGGGGACAACATCAGACCGATTTCAGCGCAACAACATGATGGCATCTCTGACATTTTAATATTAATGAGAGCGAGCTCCTCAGCCCAGCCTGCCAGCACTCGCAACAGGTGCCTCTCTCCTGTCCCACTGACGATAACACCTCTAAGTCTCAGGAGGAGCTCTGGGCCTTAAAGAGAGGGAGGGCAGGCAGAAAGGGAAACGGAATGAGTTAAGTCATCCATTTAAAAACTTAGACGATGAGGGGAGAAAGGAGCTCTCTTTTAAAGTCACCTCTCGCGAAGCCGAACCACGAGGTCTCGATATTTCTCCTCTTCTCCCAAACCCCCTTGAGAAAGAAATTGACTTTTGTTTGGAGTTTGTGAAAAGTGGGAATCAGGAGAAGGACAATGGGGCTCCCCATGGAGAGGACCCGAGTGAAGCCATCTCAAATCAGTCAGCCAAGGGACCAATTAATCCGGCCATTGTCAGACCCAAGCCACTGCCAGCACATCAACACATTCAGAGCCCATTGTCCCGACCCTCCTGCAGTAGGATTTAGTCCGTCCAACAGCCAGTTTTGTCCAGGCCAGCTCAGGCGGAAGTTTCTCACTGACAATTTGCCCCAAATAGATTTGTCAGAAAGCATCCATCGACCTGCCAGTTAGACAGGGCGAGGTTGTGTTCGGCCTTTATTACTATTATTATATTTTGGAAATGTAGGCAGCATAATGGGAAAATACTAGAGGTGTGTGGAGAAATGTATGTGTGACAGTCTAACCTCATGTAAGGTGCAAGATGAAATGAATATGGTAATCGCTAACACATGGAATGTGTGTTTGTATGTATATAATTAAATTTTCTATCAGGTCTCTTTAATATTAAAACATCTGTGGATGTGAATCCAAAAGGTTTATCAAAGGGTGAAATATGGGGTCAAACTGAAGTATAAGAAACTGAAACTGGAGTAACTGAAAGAATAAGAAAATTATTAAGATGATTTTTCATACATCATACTTGCTATGGGAAGATGTATATTTCTATTTATTAAAATATAATTCCCTTTAAAATACTATATGGACAAATGTTATTGCATAAGAATTTGCAATGATATGAAATTGCTAATGTTATTATTCAATCCTAAACTCAGCAATAAAACCTATTTAAAGATTTGAAGATACTGTATATATTTTAAGTTACCAGGGAAAAGTTAGCTGTCTAATTCTAGACAAGTTAATAAGTATCTGATTGTTACTGAAAAAAAAGAAGTAAAAAAAAAAGGTGTCAAATAGGCAACAGTCTGAATGGCAGATAATATGTCAAATAAAATAATACAAAAAAATAATTTTCTATTTAGTGAGAACTTTTTCTGAGTATTCAATAAGTGATTTGTGGTGTGTGTATGTGTGTATATATATATATATATATATATATATATATATATATATATATATATATATATATATATATATATATATATATATATATATATATATATATATATATAAGATCAAATAAAAGATATGTACATGTAAATACAAAACAGTTTAACAGACATTTCTAAACAAATAGAATCAGGTGTTTTTATGTAATATCAATATATTTCTTCCATTTTTAATAATGTAAAATAAATTAAAATGTCAGTTCCCATACTCATGTGTTTCTTTCTCTATCAATCAGGAACAGAAGTGCACTGAAAGTGTCATCAGCAATCCGCAACTTTTTTCTGATTTGATTCTGCCTCATACATTTGTTCGTCTCAGAACAAAGTGCCAACACAGAAAAGTCTTTTGCAACATCTCCAACATGCTGTTACAGGAGTGGTTAAGAAGAAGAGATGGTTTTGCTGTCCCTCTCCACTTTAAGGGCTAAGTAAGCAGTTGCATACTGATTCTGTCAAGCCAACAACTAGATACACAATCAGATGCTTCTTTGTCAGAGATTTTCATTGACTGTTATTGAGAGGAGAGTCACAAGCACAAAAAGTGAAAGCAAGCAGCCGGGGCAACCATGATGTTGGTTATGTTTGTGTAAAGACTATCTATGAATGACAGGATTAGGGCGAGTTAAGCAGATTACTACGAGCAGACCACCCCACCCCTAAGACACACACATACACACAGGCACACACACATATAAACACACAGACAGCGAAAGTGGGAAATGAAAAAGAAAAAGAGATGGGACAGAAAAAGTCTGATTTGGCCACATTTATGCATGCATTTTTAAAATGAGCATGATGCCCTTAACATATCATATAGTCTATCTAAAAGTCATCACACTCAGAATCATTGTGATTTAATCCCTCATGGCCTAGAGTTTGCTGGTGATGCCCACAGAGATATGGGTCTTACTGTGACACTGTTTTTCTCAGTCTGGCTCATAAGGTCCTGAAAAACGCACATTTAAATGTGCAGTCATTCACCTGTCAAAAATCCTAATTTCTTTTCAGTGCACTGAGTACACCGTTTAAAGGAGGACATGACAATCACTAATTGCGATTAGATACGCCCCCGTTCGCCACGTTTAGACCGAGATTTAGGGCTCCCATATGGCCCCGAGCTACCGTGGGAATGTTCATAATTAAACCTAAAATATGGGTGTCTACTGGCGGCGGCCACAACACGGCACGCTGTTAAGGTCAGGATGTCATTGCGCACACTCTCAAAGGAGTACAGTTGAGATTCTCCCAGTCCACGAGGGACAAACGCACGCATGTGTCCCCTCTAAAACACAGCGCGCACTTGATTTTACAACGATTTCTCGTTTTGTTTCCACTTAAAAGCAATTTACCCGAGTCTGTGGTGAAATGTATTAAGCATTTAAGGCTAGTAAAAAAAGAAAGAAAGATATATTATATATATATTGTTCATATAGAACTCATTAGAGTATAGGTAAATCTAAATATATAGAGTTTTTTTTATGGCTACGTGTTTAGGCTGGGTCTCATAAATAAATATTAACTATTATTACTTCGCGCTCCACACGACAAAGATACCTTGCATTCAATATGTTTGTTTAAATTATGAGCATTGAAAAATATACAGCTCATTTTAGGCTAATAATAAAATAAAATCTCTAAAGTTGAAAGTTTTATGTTACATACACATTAGTAGGCTATACAACGAAAGAAAATGTTACCCATCTAAAACCTAAATAATTATTTTAAGTATAGACCTTTAAATATAACATAGATTTAGATTAGATACATTTAGATTTTGAACAATGCATTTGAACAAATTACAATGTTAAATAAACATTTACCACAAGCCAGCAACATTTATAGTAACATACAGTAATCATAACATAAGCCATTTACCTGTTGAATCACTCTGAAAATGCAATAAACATACACTTACAAACAAATCCTCTAATTTTCAAGCCGTGCCTGAAAACCTGGTAAGATGAGAGAGCGATGTAAAAAACTTTGGGCTCGATCTCTTTCCTGCAGTCATTCTACCAAAGCAACAGGTGCGCGCGCACTGAGAAAGGATCCGGGGAAGCGCGACAGAAAGTAAGTTCGTTGCAACAAGAAAGAGTGATCAGGTTGTTAAGGGTTATTTAAATAGAATGCTTTAAACTGTTTACTTCGGTCTGGGAGCAGTTAGGGCACTGAGCTCTCTGAGGATGGAAATGTGTTCCTAATCGAGGCAAACGTTTGATTCGGTCATTTAAACAGCCTTGCTGATCCCAATCAATTCCTATAGAGCGCACCATTAGCCTCTGACAGTGTCTGACTCACGGTGTGTGGAATATCACTTCATCCGTCCCCGTGACGTCATGCGCGAGCAGGAGTTGAAGCAGAAGGCAGGGAAAAGCTAAGTGGTCAAAGGAAGTTGGGCTCTCCTCCCACCCTCCTTCCCTCCCTCTCTCTCCCGCCCTCCTACTCTAATACTTCTCATACATATTACCAAACCTTTAATCTGACGGTACACATCACAAAGTCACTCAACAAGGCTCCGGGCTGAGACACATTTCCCAGCTCATGTTATACAGTGCTGGCTCAAGCTCCAGGGTTTTTCCATTAGTTGCACCAAGTTTCCGTGGCGCTGAGAAACCAGGGACCGGTTTGGGCATATGTTGTCTGTGGGGCTGCATCCATCGCATCAGTCAACAGTCAAAGGAAATCTGGATTCTATTTGCTGAAAAACAAGTTGAGCGACTTGGACACAATCAAAGACAACTCCAACAGAAAGCAGAGGACCAGTTGTCCATCGCAAACCGGATGTTAAATTTGTGCATGTCATTTTTAAAACCAAGTCGAAAGTGTTAAGACTCTACTGGGCCTGAAAAGTGTAACTTTTCCACGCAGTTTTCTTGGAGCAGAGGTCTTCAACATGAGCAAGCCTGCTGGTTCAACAAGTGGTTGTCTGGATATTTTAAATGTCAAATCCAGTGAGTAGATCGTCTTTCTTAACTTTCGAGATATGTATGTTAGAATAGCGTGATGGCGAAGCAAAAACAAGTAAGATGACAAAAATCACGTAGACGCAATAGAGCTGTCAAACGCAAATCGAAATGTTTACATGCTGTCAAATTGTTGCCTATTCTTCTTAGACTGGTAGCACGACAGCCCAAAACAAACAAGGCAAAACACTCTATCGATCATTCTTTGTATACATCTTAGATGTGAAAATGCAAGAATCATAAAAAATCATAAAATCTTACAGAAGTTCGCATTTCGTGATGCTGTTACGCTGCAGAGAATGATTTGACAGTCTTATCCCCCCGTTAAGCTTTGCACATAAGTGGTGCGTGCACATTGAGACTCTAAAAAATGTAATACTAATTATAAGGTACCAGCCTGTACAGTTTTAAAATAACATAATGTGGTCATAAGGTATGCGTTAACTTTGCATAATGTGTCATCAAAGCAGATCTGAGTTTTCCTTATTAGGCATCCCTTTGACTTTCAATTAATTTCCAAGCAAGAAGTATGCAAGTGCCCCGAAATTCATCTATAAAACATGTTTTCTGACAATTGTTTTTTTTTTACACTTGCAGGTAAAATTCTTAAAATGGTCTAACTGGAAACTAAGTGTGATTTGCCTTTAATACGCTTGTGGTGTGGTGGAAAAAAAATAAATAAATGTGCGCATCTTTTTGACATTTTACATTAGGTTTAACTGAAATTGAAAAACACAAACAATGTTAGAGGTATTTAAAAGGTTAAGTGGCTTTAAATAAAAGTGAAAAAGGCAATACAATTAATTCAATTGAAAGGCAAAATAATAATAATAATAAAATAAGGTAACCCAAACAAATTATTTCAAGTGCACCGAGTAATGAATTCTAAATAAAAAAATAATTAAATTTTAATCATTTTTAAATCTATCCTAGAATAGAGTGATTTTTTTATACCTATGGAATTTGCACCGGTGGACAAGTGAATTGATTTCTTTGAGGCCTAAACTTTTCG